>NW_017190111.1:0-12322 GCF_001704415.2 Capra hircus
AACCTACGTCTCTCACACTTTTCTAGCACCCAGCGGAATCAGCCTCCGTGTGTGCCTGGTGCTCTCGTGCGGCGCTGAATCTGGGCGGCCAAGCAACCGCTGGAGGAGCCCTGCAGTTGCCCTTCCCTTCCCTCTGACAGAGGTCTCACTGCTGGAGCCCTTGGCAGTGTTCAACCCACCAGCCCCTAAGCCCTCCTCAAGGACGCTGGGACCTAAGTGCAAAGGCAAGGCAGGGAAGCAGGAGCAGAGCTAGAGCTCTGCCGTACTGGAGTCGCACTTAGCTTCGTGTAAGCAGGGATTTCAGCTTGACGGGGACTTGCTGCCTCCTCTTCCCCCGAGGAGGCTCGCTTCCCTGCTGGCTGTGCACTGGCCTATCAGGCGGGGGCGCAGGGCTCCTCCAGCAGGTCTTGCCTCAGGGGCTGCTTCCCCTGAGTTGGGGCTGTGGGCAGGAACCCAGACACGCAGGATCAGGCCCCAAACACCTGCACATGTCTCTGCTGGGGAGGAGAGTGCTAGGGAACCTACGTCTGTCATACACTTTCTGGGCACCCAAGGAATCAGCCTCCGTGTGTGCGGGGCTGAAAACCCCAGCCAGGGGCCCTGGGAGCCTGGTGCTCTCCGTGTGGCGCTGAATCTGGGCGGCCAAGCAACCGCTGGAGGAGCCCTGCAGTTGCCCTTCCCTTCCCTCTGACAGAATTCTCACTGCTGGAGCCCTTGGCAGTGTGCAACCCACCAGCCCCTAAGCTCTCCTTAAGGAGGACTGGGACCTAAGTGCAAAGGCAAGGCAGGATTGGAGCTGAGGCAAGGAAGGCACCAGTGGCGTCTCCCAGGCTCGCTCAGACAGCTCCTTCCTGGGGAGGGAGCCTAAAAGCAAGGCAAGTCTGGGCAAGGCGAGCCCCCGGCCGAGCAGCCTCGCGCCAGAAACTCTGCCAGATCGGGGCTCTGAGCAGAGCTAGAGCTCTGCCGTACTGGAGGCCCACTTAGCTCCGTGCAAGCAGGGCTTTCCTCTTGACTGGGCTCGGCTGCCTCCTCTTCTCCCGAGGAGGCTCGCTACACTGCTGGCTGTGCTCTCGCCTATCAGGCGGGCGCGCAGGGCTCCTCCAGCAGGTCTTGCCTCAGGGGCTGCTTCCCCTGAGTTGGGCTGTGGGCGGGAACCCAGACACGCAGGATAGGCCCCAACCAGCTGCACATGTCTCTGCTGGGGAGGAGAGTGCTAGGGAACCTACGTCTCTCACACACTTTCTAGGCACCCACGGAGTCAGCCTCTGGGAGTGTGGGGATGCAAAACCCAGCCAGGGGCCCTTGGAACCTGGTGCTCTCCGTGCGGAGCTTTGTCTGGGCGGCCAAGGAACCGCTGAAGGAGCCCTGCTGTTGCCCTTCGCTTCCCTCTGACAGAGCTTTCACTGCTGGAGCCCTTGGCAGTGTGCAACCCACCAGCCCCTAAGCCCTCCTCAAGGACGCTTGGGACCTAAGTGCAAAGGCAAGGCAGGGGTAGAGCTGAAGCCAGGAAGGCGCCAGTGGCGTTTCCGAGCCTCACACAGCCTGCTCCTTCCTGGGGAGGGAGCCTTAAAGCAAGGCAAGTCTGCGCAAGGCTCGCCTATGGCAGAGCATCTTGGTGCCAGGAACTCTGCCAGATCGGGCCTCTGAACAGAGCTAGAGATCTGCCGTACTGGAGTCGCACTTAGCTTCGTGTAAGCAGGGATTTCAGCTTGACGGGGACTTGCTGCCTCCTCTTCCCCGAGGAGGCTCGCTTCCCTGCTGGCTGTGCACTCGCCTATCAGGCGGGGCGCAGGGCTCCTCCAGCAGGTCTTGCCTCAGGGGCTGCTTCCCCTGAGTTGGGGCTGTGGGCAGGAACCCAGACACGCAGGATCAGGCCCCAAACACCTGCACATGTCTCTGCTGGGGAGGAGAGTGCTAGGGAACCTACGTCTGTCATACACTTTCTGGGCACCCAAGGAATCAGCCTCCGTGTGTGCGGGGCTGAAAACCCCAGCCAGGGGCCCTGGGAGCCTGGTGCTCTCGGTGCGGCGCTGATTCTAGGCGGCCTAGAAACCGCTGGAGGAGCCCTGCAGTTGCCCTTCCCTTCCCTCTGACAGAGCTCTCACTGCTGAAGCCCTTGGCAGTGTGCAACCCACCACCCCCTAAGCCCTCCCAACGACGCCTGGCACCTATGTGCAAAGGCAAGGCAGGATTGGAGCTGAGGCAAGGAAGGCACCAGTGGCGTCTCCCAGGCTCGCTCAGACAGCTCCTTCCTGGGGAGGGAGCCTAAAAGCAAGGCAAGTCTGGGCAAGGCGAGCCCCCGGCCGAGCAGCCTCGCGCCAGAAACTCTGCCAGATCGGGGCTCTGAGCAGAGCTAGAGCTCTGCCGTACTGGAGGCCCACTTAGCTCCGTGCAAGCAGGGCTTTCCTCTTGACTGGGCTCGGCTGCCTCCTCTTCTCCCGAGGAGGCTCGCTACACTGCTGGCTGTGCTCTCGCCTATCAGGCGGGCGCGCAGGGCTCCTCCAGCAGGTCTTGCCTCAGGGGCTGCTTCCCCTGAGTTGAGGCTGTGGGCGGGAACCCAGACACGCAGGATAAGGCCCCAACCACCTGCACATGTCTCTGCTGGGGAGGAGAGTGCTAGGGAACCTACGTCTCTCACACACTTTCTAGGCACCCACGGAGTCAGCCTCTGGGAGTGTGGGGATGCAAAACCCAGCCAGGGGCCCTTGGAACCTGGTGCTCTCCGTGCGGAGCTTTGTCTGGGCGGCCAAGGAACCGCTGAAGGAGCCCTGCTGTTGCCCTTCGCTTCCCTCTGACAGAGCTTTCACTGCTGGAGCCCTTGGCAGTGTGCAACCCACCAGCCCCTAAGCCCTCCTCAAGGACGCTTGGGACCTAAGTGCAAAGGCAAGGCAGGGGTAGAGCTGAAGCCAGGAAGGCGCCAGTGGCGTTTCCGAGCCTCACACAGCCTGCTCCTTCCTGGGGAGGGAGCCTTAAAGCAAGGCAAGTCTGCGCAAGGCTCGCCTATGGCAGAGCATCTTGGTGCCAGGAACTCTGCCAGATCGGGCCTCTGAACAGAGCTAGAGATCTGCCGTACTGGAGTCGCACTTAGCTTCGTGTAAGCAGGGATTTCAGCTTGACGGGGACTTGCTGCCTCCTCTTCCCCCGAGGAGGCTCGCTTCCCTGCTGGCTGTGCACTCGCCTATCAGGCGGGGGCGCAGGGCTCCTCCAGCAGGTCTTGCCTCAGGGGCTGCTTCCCCTGAGTTGGGGCTGTGGGCAGGAACCCAGACACGCAGGATCAGGCCCCAAACACCTGCACATGTCTCTGCTGGGGAGGAGAGTGCTAGGGAACCTACGTCTGTCATACACTTTCTGGGCACCCAAGGAATCAGCCTCCGTGTGTGCGGGGCTGAAAACCCCAGCCAGGGGCCCTGGGAGCCTGGTGCTCTCGGTGCGGCGCTGAATCTGGCGGCCAGAAACCGCTGGAGGAGCCCTGCAGTTGCCCTTCCCTTCCCTCTGACAGAGCTCTCACTGCTGAAGCCCTTGGCAGTGTGCAACCCACCACCCCCTAAGCCCTCCTTAAGGACGCTGGCACCTATGTGCAAAGGCAAGGCAGGATTGGAGCTGAGGCAAGGAAGGCACCAGTGGCGTCTCCCAGGCTCGCTCAGACAGCTCCTTCCTGGGGAGGGAGCCTAAAAGCAAGGCAAGTCTGGGCAAGGCGAGCCCCCGGCCGAGCAGCCTCGCGCCAGAAACTCTGCCAGATCGGGGCTCTGAGCAGAGCTAGAGCTCTGCCGTACTGGAGGCCCACTTAGCTCCGTGCAAGCAGGGCTTTCCTCTTGACTGGGCTCGGCTGCCTCCTCTTCTCCCGAGGAGGCTCGCTACACTGCTGGCTGTGCTCTCGCCTATCAGGCGGGCGCGCAGGGCTCCTCCAGCAGGTCTTGCCTCAGGGGCTGCTTCCCCTGAGTTGGGCTGTGGGCGGGAACCCAGACACGCAGGATAAGGCCCCAACCACCTGCACATGTCTCTGCTGGGGAGGAGAGTGCTAGGGAACCTACGTCTCTCACACACTTTCTAGGCACCCACGGAGTCAGCCTCTGGGAGTGTGGGGATGCAAAACCCAGCCAGGGGCCCTTGGAACCTGGTGCTCTCCGTGCGGAGCTTTGTCTGGGCGGCCAAGGAACCGCTGAAGGAGCCCTGCTGTTGCCCTTCGCTTCCCTCTGACAGAGCTTTCACTGCTGGAGCCCTTGGCAGTGTGCAACCCACCAGCCCCTAAGCCCTCCTCAAGGACGCTTGGGACCTAAGTGCAAAGGCAAGGCAGGGGTAGAGCTGAAGCCAGGAAGGCGCCAGTGGCGTTTCCGAGCCTCACACAGCCTGCTCCTTCCTGGGGAGGGAGCCTTAAAGCAAGGCAAGTCTGCGCAAGGCTCGCCTATGGCAGAGCATCTTGGTGCCAGGAACTCTGCCAGATCGGGCCTCTGAACAGAGCTAGAGATCTGCCGTACTGGAGTCGCACTTAGCTTCGTGTAAGCAGGGATTTCAGCTTGACGGGGACTTGCTGCCTCCTCTTCCCCCGAGGAGGCTCGCTTCCCTGCTGGCTGTGCACTCGCCTATCAGGCGGGGGCGCAGGGCTCCTCCAGCAGGTCTTGCCTCAGGGGCTGCTTCCCCTGAGTTGGGGCTGTGGGCAGGAACCCAGACACGCAGGATCAGGCCCCAAACACCTGCACATGTCTCTGCTGGGGAGGAGAGTGCTAGGGAACCTACGTCTGTCATACACTTTCTGGGCACCCAAGGAATCAGCCTCCGTGTGTGCGGGGCTGAAAACCCCAGCCAGGGGCCCTGGGAGCCTGGTGCTCTCCGTGTGGCGCTGAATCTGGGCGGCCAAGCAACCGCTGGAGGAGCCCTGCAGTTGCCCTTCCCTTCCCTCTGACAGAATTCTCACTGCTGGAGCCCTTGGCAGTGTGCAACCCACCAGCCCCTAAGCCTCCTTAAGGAGCTGGGACCTAAGTGCAAAGGCAAGGCAGGATTGGAGCTGAGGCAAGAAGGCGCCAGTGGCGACTCCCAGGCTCCTGCCTGCTCCTTCCTGGGAGGCAGCCTAAAAGCAAGGCAAGTCTGGGCAAGGCTAGCCCCGGCAGAGCAGCCTCGCGCCGGGAACTCTGCCAGATCGGGGCTCTGAGCAGAGCTAGAGCTCTGCCGTACTGGAGGCGCACTTAGCTCCGTGCAAGCAGGGCTTTCCTCTTGACGGGCTGGCTGCCTCCTCTTCCCCGAGGAGGCTCGCTTCCCTGCTGGCTGTGCACTCGCCTATCAGGCGGGGCGCAGGGCTCCTCCAGCAGGTCTTGCCTCAGGGGCTGCTTCCCCTGAGTTGGGGTTGTGGGCAGGAACCCAGACACGCAGGATCAGGCCCCAACCACCTGCACATGTCTCTGCTGGGGAGGAGAGTGCTAGGGAACCTACGTCTCTCACACACTTTCTGGGCGCCCACGGAATCAGCCTCCGTGTGTGCGGGGCTGAAAACCCCAGCCAGGGGCCCTGGGAGCCTGGTGCTCTCCGTGTGGCGCTGAATCTGGGCGGCCAAGCAACCGCTGGAGGAGCCCTGCAGTTGCCCTTCCCTTCCCTCTGACAGAATTCTCACTGCTGGAGCCCTTGGCAGTGTGCAACCCACCAGCCCCTAAGCCTCCTTAAGGAGGACTGGGACCTAAGTGCAAAGGCAAGGCAGGAATGGAGCTGAGGCAAGAAAGGCGCCAGTGGCGACTCCCAGGCTCCTGCTGCCTGCTCCTTCCTGGGAGGCAGCCTAAAAGCAAGGCAAGTCTGGGCAAGGCTAGCCCCCGGCAGAGCAGCCTCGCCAGGAACTCTGCCAGATCGGGGCTCTGAGCAGAGCTAGAGCTCTGCCGTACTGGAGGCGCACTTAGCTCCGTGCAAGCAGGGCTTTCAACTTGACGGGGCTGGGCTGCCTCCTCTTCCCCCGAGGAGGCTCGCTTCCCTGCTGGCTGTGCACTCGCCTATCAGGCGGGGGCGCAGGGCTCCTCCAGCAGGTCTTGCCTCAGGGGCTGCTTCCCCTGAGTTGGGGCTGTGGGCAGGAACCCAGACACGCAGGATCAGGCCCCAACACCTGCACATGTCTCTGCTGGGGAGGAGAGTGCTAGGGAACCTACGTCTGTCATACACTTTCTGGGCACCCAAGGAATCAGCCTCCGTGTGTGCGGGGCTGAAAACCCCAGCCAGGGGCCCTGGGAGCCTGGTGCTCTCGGTGCGGCGCTGATTCTAGGCGGCCTAGAAACCGCTGGAGGAGCCCTGCAGTTGCCCTTCCCTTCCCTCTGACAGAGCTCTCACTGCTGAAGCCCTTGGCAGTGTGCAACCCACCACCCCCTAAGCCCTCCCCAACGACGCCTGGCACCTATGTGCAAAGGCAAGGCAGGATTGGAGCTGAGGCAAGGAAGGCACCAGTGGCGTCTCCCAGGCTCGCTCAGACAGCTCCTTCCTGGGGAGGGAGCCTAAAAGCAAGGCAAGTCTGGGCAAGGCGAGCCCCGGCCGAGCAGCCTCGCGCCAGAAACTCTGCCAGATCGGGGCTCTGAGCAGAGCTAGAGCTCTGCCGTACTGGAGGCCCACTTAGCTCCGTGCAAGCAGGGCTTTCCTCTTGACTGGGCTCGGCTGCCTCCTCTTCTCCCGAGGAGGCTCGCTACACTGCTGGCTGTGCTCTCGCCTATCAGGCGGGCGCGCAGGGCTCCTCCAGCAGGTCTTGCCTCAGGGGCTGCTTCCCCTGAGTTGAGGCTGTGGGCGGGAACCCAGACACGCAGGATAAGGCCCCAACCACCTGCACATGTCTCTGCTGGGGAGGAGAGTGCTAGGGAACCTACGTCTCTCACACACTTTCTAGGCACCCACGGAGTCAGCCTCTGGGAGTGTGGGGATGCAAAACCCAGCCAGGGGCCCTTGGAACCTGGTGCTCTCCGTGCGGAGCTTTGTCTGGGCGGCCAAGGAACCGCTGAAGGAGCCCTGCTGTTGCCCTTCGCTTCCCTCTGACAGAGCTTTCACTGCTGGAGCCCTTGGCAGTGTGCAACCCACCAGCCCCTAAGCCCTCCTCAAGGACGCTTGGGACCTAAGTGCAAAGGCAAGGCAGGGGTAGAGCTGAAGCCAGGAAGGCGCCAGTGGCGTTTCCGAGCCTCACACAGCCTGCTCCTTCCTGGGGAGGGAGCCTTAAAGCAAGGCAAGTCTGCGCAAGGCTCGCCTATGGCAGAGCATCTTGGTGCCAGGAACTCTGCCAGATCGGGCCTCTGAACAGAGCTAGAGATCTGCCGTACTGGAGTCGCACTTAGCTTCGTGTAAGCAGGGATTTCAGCTTGACGGGGACTTGCTGCCTCCTCTTCCCCCGAGGAGGCTCGCTTCCCTGCTGGCTGTGCACTCGCCTATCAGGCGGGGGCGCAGGGCTCCTCCAGCAGGTCTTGCCTCAGGGGCTGCTTCCCCTGAGTTGGGGCTGTGGGCAGGAACCCAGACACGCAGGATCAGGCCCCAAACACCTGCACATGTCTCTGCTGGGGAGGAGAGTGCTAGGGAACCTACGTCTGTCATACACTTTCTGGGCACCCAAGGAATCAGCCTCCGTGTGTGCGGGGCTGAAAACCCCAGCCAGGGGCCTGGGAGCCTGGTGCTCTCCGTGTGGCGCTGAATCTGGGCGGCCAAGCAACCGCTGGAGGAGCCCTGCAGTTGCCCTTCCCTTCCCTCTGACAGAATTCTCACTGCTGGAGCCCTTGGCAGTGTGCAACCCACCAGCCCCTAAGCTCTCCTTAAGGAGGACTGGGACCTAAGTGCAAAGGCAAGGCAGGATTGGAGCTGAGGCAAGAAAGGCGCCAGTGGCGACTCCCAGGCTCCTGCTGCCTGCTCCTTCCTGGAGAGGCAGCCTAAAAGCAAGGCAAGTCTGGGCAAGGCTAGCCCCCGGCAGAGCAGCCTCGCGCCAGGAACTCTGCCAGATCGGGGCTCTGAGCAGAGCTAGAGCTCTGCCGTACTGGAGGCGCACTTAGCTCCGTGCAAGCAGGGCTTTCAACTTGACGGGGCTGGGCTGCCTCCTCTTCCCCGAGGAGGCTCGCTTCCCTGCTGGCTGTGCACTCGCCTATCAGGCGGGGGCGCAGGGCTCCTCCAGCAGGTCTTGCCTCAGGGGCTGCTTCCCCTGAGTTGGGGCTGTGGGCAGGAACCCAGACACGCAGGATCAGGCCCCAACCACCTGCACATGTCTCTGCTGGGGAGGAGAGTGCTAGGGAACCTACGTCTGTCATACACTTTCTGGGCACCCAAGGAATCAGCCTCCGTGTGTGCGGGGCTGAAAACCCCAGCCAGGGGCCCTGGGAGCCTGGTGCTCTCGGTGCGGCGCTGATTCTAGGCGGCCTAGAAACCGCTGGAGGAGCCCTGCAGTTGCCCTTCCTTCCCTCTGACAGAGCTCTCACTGCTGGAGCCCTTGGCAGTGTGCAACCCACCAGCCCCTAAGCCCTCCTCAAGGACGCTGGGACCTAAGTGCAAAGGCAAGGCAGGATTGGAGCTGAGGCAAGGAAGGCACCAGTGGCGTTTCCGAGCCTCACACAGCCTGCTCCTTCCTGGGGAGGGAGCCTAAAAGCAAGGCAAGTCTGGGCAAGGCTAGCCCCCGGCAGAGCAGCCTCGCGCCAGGAACTCTGCCAGATCGGGGCTCTGAGCAGAGCTAGAGCTCTGCCGTACTGGAGGCGCACTTAGCTCCGTGCAAGCAGGGCTTTCAGCTTGACGGGGCTGGGCTGCCTCCTCTTCCCCCGAGGAGGCTCGCTTCCCTGCTGGCTGTGCACTCGCCTATCAGGCGGGGGCGCAGGGCTCCTCCAGCAGGTCTTGCCTCAGGGGCTGCTTCCCCTGAGTTGGGGCTGTGGGCAGGAACCCAGACACGCAGGATCAGGCCCCATCCGCCTGCACATGTCTCTGCTGGGGAGGAGAGTGCTAGGGAACCTACGTCTGTCACACACTTTCTAGGCACCCACGGAGTCAGCCTCTGGGAGTGTGGGGCTGCAAAACCCAGCCAGGGGCACTTGAACTTGGTGCTCTCCGTGCGGCGCTTTGTCTGGGCGGCCAAGGAACCGCTGAAGGAGCCCTGCAGTTGCCCTTCCCTTCCCTCTGACAGAGCTTTCACTGCTGGAGCCCTTGGCAGTGTGCAACCCACCAGCCCCTAAGCCCTCCTCAAAGATGCTTGGGACCTAAGTGCAAAGGCAAGGCAGGATTGGAGCTGAGCCAGGAAGGCGCCAGTGGCGTCTCCCAGGCTCCACAGCCTGCTCCTTCCTGGGAGGGAGCCTAAAAGCAAGGCAAGTCTGCGCAAGGCTCGCCTATGGCAGAGCAGCCTCGCGCCAGGAACTCTGCCAGATCGGGGCTCTGAGCAGAGCTAGAGCTCTGCCGTACTGGAGGCGCACTTAGCTTCGTGTAAGCAGGGCTTTCAGCTTGACGGGACTGGCTGCCTCCTCTTCCCCGAGGAGGCTCGCTTCCCTGCTGGCTGTGCACTCGCCTATCAGGCGGGGGCAGGGCTCCTCCAGCAGGTCTTGCCTCAGGGGCTGCTTCCCCTGAGTTGGGGCTGTGGGCAGGAACCCAGACACGCAGGATCAGGCCCCAACACCTGCACATGTCTCTGCTGGGGAGGAGAGTGCTAGGGAACCTACGTCTGTCACACACTTTCTGGGCACCACGGAATCAGCCTCTGGGTGTGCGGGGCTGAAAACCCAGCCAGGGGCCCTGGAGCCTGGTGCTCTCCGTGCGGCGCTGAGTCTGGGCGGCCAAGCAACCGCTGAAGGAGCCCTGCAGTTGCCCTTTCCCTCCCTCTACAGAACTCTCACTGCTGGAGCCCTTGGCAGTGTGCAACCCACCAGCCCCTAGCCCTCCTCAAGGACGCTGGGACCTAAGTGCAAAGGCAAGGCAGGGGGAGCTGAGGCCAGGAAGGCGCCAGTGGCGTCTCCCAGCCTCACTGCCTGCTCCTTCCTGGGAGGGAGCCTAAAAGCAAGGCAAGTCTGGGCAAGGCTCGCCCGGCAGAGCAGCCTCGCGCGGGAACTCTGCCAGATCGGGGCTCTGAGCAGAGCAGAGCTCTGCCGTACTGGAGGCGCACCTAGCTCCCTGCAAGGAGGGCTTTCAAACCCCAAACAATGAACCAACATACCCCAAACCCCGAACCACATACCCAAACATGGAACCCGAACCCCAAACCCCATATCCTGAATCTGAACCCCTATCCAACCGCAAACCCCAAACCCTGAACAGGGAACTCCAAACCCTTACCCGAACTCAAAACCCCTAACCAATCCCCAAACTCCGAACCCCAAACACCTAACCCGTACCGTGAACCCTAACCCTAACCCAAACCCCTAACCCGAGCCCTAAACCCCAAACCCAAACCCCGACCCTCAAGCCCCGAACCGCAAATCCTGAAACACGTAGCCCAAACCCCGAATCCATAACCGAACCCCAATCCAGAACCCAACCCGAACCCCAAACCACTAGCCCGAACCCCAAACCCAAACCCAAACCGCACACCCTAAACCGAACCCCAAACCCTGAACCCAAACCCCTAACCTGTACCCCACCCCACACCCCGAACCCGAACCCCAAACCCTAACCCGAATCGCAAACCCCTAACCTGAACCCCAAATCCCAAACCCCAATCCCAAACCGCAAACACCAAAACCGAACCCTAAACCCCGAAACCCAACCCCCAAACCCAAACTCCAAACTGCTAACCCGAACCCCAAACCCCAAACCCCTAACCGGAACCCCAAACCTCAAATCCAAAACCGCACACCCCAAACCTCTAAGCCGAACCCCGAACTGCCAACCCCTAATTCCTAACCCGAACAGCAAAACTCGAAACTGCACCTCACACCCCCACCCCAAACCATGAACCCAATCCCTGAACCCCAAACCCCAAACCTCAAATCTCGACCCCGAACCACAAACCTCACATACTCAACCCCTAATCGGAACCTCAAACCCGAATCCCCAAACCCAAACCCAAATCCTAAACCCCTAATCCCTAACCCAAACCGTCACCAGAAACCGAACCCTAATCCCAACCCCCAACCTCAACCCAAAACCCAAACCCATAACTGGAACCCCAAACCGCCACCCCTCACCCAAATCCCAAACTCCAAACCCCAAACCCCTAAGCCTTAACCTAAACTGCCAACCCCTAACCCGAACCGGAATCCCTACCCGAACCCCAACCCAAATCCTAAACCGCGAACCCCTAACCCAAACCCCAAACCCAAAACCGCGAACCCCAAACCTAACCCGAATCCCAAATCCCCAACCCCAACCGTGAACCTCAAACCCCAACCCCTAACCCTAACTCAAACCCCAAAACCCAACTGCGAACCTCTAAACCAATCCGAGAAACCCCTAACCTGATCCCCAAACCCCAAACCCAAGCCCAAACTCAAACCGCGAGCCCCAACCCCAAACCCTTAACCCGATCCTCAAACCCCAAACCCCAAACTGCAAACCCCTAATCTGAACCCGAGAACCCATAACCTGATCCCAAACCCAAACCCCTAAGCTGAACCTTGAACCCCTAATCGGAACCCAAACCCCAAACGAGAACGCGAACCCGGAACCCCAAACCCTGAACTCAAACCCCAAACCCGAACCCTGAACCCTAACCCGAACCCGAATCCAAAACCCTAAGAGGGAGGGGATTCCCGTAACCCGAACTCTGAACCTGAACCCTAACAAGTTGAGGGGATGCCGGCACCCTAACCCTAACCCTAACCCTAACAATAAAACTCTAAAAGAAAAGAAACTTTTCTGGCCTAAGCCCCCGCCCCTTGCGGTCCCCATCCGCTCAAAGCAAAAAAGGCAAGCCCGGACTGGAACTTCTGACCCACAAAGCCAGATTGCATGTTTACTCGGCCGTCAGCCTAACCGCTATGCTAACAAAGCCCCCCGGGTTTCATGCTGCTCCCAGGCACTCTTCAAGCCTCGGGCCCGCCAGGGCAGGCTAATAAAGAACTATGGCCCCATTAGCGCTCACTTTAAGCCCTAACCGTAACCTGAACCCTGACCCTGACCTGAACCCTAACCCAAAACCGAACTCTAAGAAGAGGGGGGTTCCCCGAATTCTAACCCTAACCCCGACCGAACCGAGCGAGTTGGGGGTTGCCCGAACCCTTACCCTAAGCTTCACAATAAACCTCTAAAATCAAAAGAAACTTTTCTGGTCTAAGCCCCGCCTCTTGTGGTCCCCCGCCCCTAAAAGGGAAAGAGTTAAACCGGGACTTGAACTCCTGACCTACAGAGCTAGTCTGCCTGACTTACCAGCCTGCCTAACCGCTATGCTACAGAGGCTTGCTGTTTCAGGCTAGCGCTCCCCGGG
>NW_017190112.1:0-12268 GCF_001704415.2 Capra hircus
GGGGCGGAGGGGTGGGGGCCTGAAGCAGTGCGGCCCAGCAACAGCTTCCACATCCATCCAATTGCTCTTTTTCTTACCTCTGATAGAACTAGCTTTGTTCCAGCCTTTGGCAATTTGGAGGCAAGCGGGCCCCACTTCCTCCCCAGGAGGCATGGGACCTAATTTGAGTGGAAAGGCCCCTCACGGAGCTGAACCCAGGAAGGCACCCAGTCATGTCTGACACATTCCTGCATCCTGCTTCTTCATGAGCAATACCGCTATAAGCTAGGAATGTCTTTCCAAGGCTCAGAAAGGACAGGGGAGATGCATGGTGCTGCCTCTGGAATTTCGGTCCTCTGAGCAGACCTGGAGGTCTCCCCTTGAAGGAGCTAACCAGTTTCTTCCAAATACAGGCTTGCAAACACACACTGGGTGGCTGCCTCTTCTTCCCTGTAGGACGATCACTTTCCCGCATCCTGTGAACTCTGCATCACAGCCTGCTGGAAAAGCGCTTCTTGGAGGTCATTTTTCAGGGACAATTTTCCCTGGAGCCCGGGGCCATAGGGAGGGCCCCATGCTCGCTGGGAAAGGCAGAGTCACATCCACAGTCTGTTCTACCCCTTTTGCCCTGTAGGAGAGCTCTAGTGAGCCTAGGTCTGTCAGGAAAATTCTTGGCTCCTATGGGGACACACCCTGTGTGTTTAACCTGCATATCGGACCTAGGGCCACAGGGCCGCCTTTCCTCTCGGGGGGACCCTGAAGTGGTGCGGCCCAGCAACAGCCTGAACATCCATCCGATTGCTCTTTTCTTCCTTCTGATAGAGCTAGCTTTGCTTCTCGCTTTGGCATTTCGGAAGCCAGGGGGAGCCCCACCGCTGTTGTCCTGGGTCTATTGAGTACCGGGTCTATTGGACCCAGCATGGCACTCGACCCCCTCAGACACACTCCCGCAGCCTCCTTCCCCATGGGCAGGACTGTTCTGACCTAGGAATGTGTTCCCAAGGCTCAGAAAATGCAGGGAGACACACGGCCCTGACTCTGGAACTGAGGCCGTTGGAGCAGGCCTGGAGGTCTGACGTCTGAGAGACGCCAAACACTTGCTGCAAGATACAGGTGTGAAAACACACTCTCTGGGCTGCCTTTCCTTCCTCCAAGGAAGAGAGCTTTTCCAGTCTCCTCCGTGCTGAGTCATACAAGGCTGCAAAGGTCTGGCTTAGAGGGCATTTCTCAGCGGCAATGGCCCTGAGGGCCCTGCACCCAGGGAGGGATCCTACCCTCCCAGGGGAAGTCAAAGCAACCTCCAAAACAGCTGTTCTTTCATCATTTTCCTCTGCAGGAGGGAGCTAGTGAGCCCAGGTCTGTCTGGAACGTTCTTGGATCCTGCGCGGGAAATCATCCTGGGAGCCCACCTGGATACCAGTCGTAGGGGCTAAAATTCGCATTTTCCTTCCTTGGAGCCCTAACGCAGTACAGCCTAGCAACTGCTTGAAAATCCATCCTGTTGCTGTTTTCTTCCCTCTGACAGAGCGAGCTTTGCTCCCCATTTGGGGATTTCAGAAGCAAGGTGGTGGCCTGCAACTCCTTGCCTGGGGTCCATTGGAGGTGCAAGGTGCCCTCGACCAGGTGACCCCAGCATGACACCTGGCCCCTCAGACACACTCCCGCAGCCTGCTTCCCCATGGGCAGGACTGCTCTCACCTAGGAATGTGTTTGCAAGGCCAGGAAACTGCAGGGAGACACAAGAACCTGATTCTGGCATTGAGTCTGTTGGAACAGGCCTGCAGGTCTTCTGTCTAACAAGCCAAACACTTGCTGCAAGATACAGGCCTGAAAACACACTCTTGGGCTGCCTTTCCTTCCTCCAAGGAAGAGAGTTTTCTCAGACTCCTGTGGGCTGAGAGCCACACAGGGCTGAAAAGCACTTGCTGGGAGATTCTTTTTCATTGGCCATGGCCCCTGAGGCCCTGTGCTCAGGAGGGCTCCCTCCCTCCCAGGGAAAGTCAAAGGAAGCTCCAAACGGCTGTTCAATCATGTTTCTGAGAGAGTCATTGCCAAGGCAGGTTTCTAAGAAGTTCAAGGGTCCCCAAGGAGAGAGGGGTCTAGAATTCTCAAGGAGGAAGAAAGGACAAACTGTTTTCCCCTCTACATTCCTTAGGATTATATAACAATCATGCATCCTTCTTGAGGACGGTCTCTGGAAAAAACCTCCTGGCTAATCCTGTTATCTTCAAATGTCAATTATGGAGTAGGTCTAGTGAGTCTTTACAACCTCCAGACATTCTTTTGTTCGTTGTCATAACTTATTGGAGAGTATATAACTCCATTACCAACACTAGCAAGGGGTACGTTTTCTGCCCCTTGTGATGTCTCTGTCAGAAGCTTTCTCTATCTCCTTTATCCTTTAATAAAACTCTATTGCACAAAAGCTCTGAGCAATCAAGCCTCGTCTTGGGCCCTGGATTGAATTCTTCTCCTCCATAAGCCAAGAATCCCAGCATCTTTTCGTGGTTCAGCAACAATATTTCATTTCCTCTGCAGGAGAGAGCTAGTGAGCTTAGGTCTGTCTGGAACATTCTTGGATCCTGTGGGGAAAATATCCTGTGCACACATCTGGATACTGGGCCTAGAGGCCAAAATTTGCATTTCTTTCCCGGGGAGCCCTAACGTGGTGTGACTTAGCAACTGCTTGAAAATCCATCCCATTGCTGTTTTCCTCCTTCTGACAGAGCTAGCTTTGTTCCCTGCTTTGGGATGTCTCAACCGAAGGCCGGTCCATAGCTACTCGCCTGGGGCCCATTGGATGTGCAAGGTGCCCTCGACTAGGTGACCCTAGCATGGCACTCAGCCCGCTCAGACACACTCCCGAGGCTTCTTTCTCATGGGAAGCACTGCTCCAACCTAGGAATGTGTCTGCAATGCTTGGAAAGTGGCAGTGAGACACACAGCCCTGACTCTGCAATTGAGGCCCTCAGAGCAAGCCTGCCAGCTCTGATGTCTGAGAAGCAAAACACTTGCTGCAAAGAGAGGCCTGAAAACACACTCTCTGTGGATGACTTTCCTTCCTCTAAGGAAGATAGTAGTTTCCCAGTCTCCTGCTTCCTGAATGTCACACAGCTGGAATGCGCTTGCTTGGAGGTCGTGATTCAGTGGCAATGACCCCTGAGGCCCTTTGCCCAGGGAGGGCTTCCCACACTCACAGGCAAATCAAAGCAACTTCCAAGTGAGTCAGCTCTTCACCATCAAAATGGCCACACTATTGGAGTTTCAGGTTCAGTAATTAGTCCTTCCAATGTATATTCAGACCTGATTTCCTTTAGGATGGAGTGGTTGCGTCTCCTTGTAATCTAAGCGACCTACAAGCATCTTCTCCAACACCACAGTTCAAAAGCATCCAATTTTCAGCTGTCACTTTCTTTATAGTACATCTTTCATATCCATCCATGACATATGGAAAAACCATAGCCTTGACTGGATGGATCTTTGTTGGCAAAGCAACGTCTCGGCTTTTTAATATGCTGTCTAGTTTGGTCATCACTTTTTCTTCCAAGTCATAAATATGTTTTAAGTTCATGGAGGCAGCCATCACCTGCCAGTGATTTCCAAGCCCCCCAAAATAGTCTGCTGCTGTTTCCAATGTTTTCCCATCTATTTGCCATAAAGTGATGAGACTGGATGCAATGATTTTAGTTTTCTGAATGCTGAGCTTTTAAGCTAACTTTTTCACTCTCCTCTTTCACTTTCATCAGGAGACTCTTTAGTTCTTATACACTTTCTGCCATAAGGGTGGTGTCGTCTGCATATCTGAGATTCTTGATATTTCTCCCAGCAATCTGGATTCCAGCGTGTGCTTCCTCCAGCCCAGTGTTTCTCATGATGTACTCTGGCATATAAGTTAAATAAGCAGGCTGACAATATACAGCCTTGACATATTCCTTTTCCTATTTAGAACCAGTCTGTTGTTCCATGGTCCAGTTCGAACTGTTTCTTCCTGACCTGCATACAGGTTTCTCAAGAGACAGGTCAGGTGGTCTGGTATTCCCATCTCTTTCAGAATTTTTCCCAGTTTATTGTGATGCCACACAGTCAAAAGGCTTTGGCATAGTCAATAAAGCAGAAATAGATGTCTTTTTTTCTGGAACTCTCTTGCTTTTTCAATGATCCAGTGGATGTTGGCAGTTTGATCTCTGGTTTCTCTGCATTTTTTTTAAATCCCTCTTGAACATTTGGAATTCACAGTTCATGTGAACTTGGAGAATTTTGAGCATTACTTTACTAGTGTGTGAGATGAGTGCAATTGTGCAGCAGCTTGAATATTCTTTGTCATTGCCTTTCTTTGGGATTGGAATGAAAACTGACCTAATGACTAGGTGTTTTCAATTGCATATGCTGAAAGAACTGGCTGTGCAGTTTTGAAGAAAAAAAAAAATCATTTTAACCCATTTTCTCTGAAGTGCAAGGCATATCATGGCCATCCCTGAATCATAAAGTCACCTTTTCTTTATGTAGTCATAGTTTCATGCCTAAATTACAGGCCAACTCATGCTCAAATGGACTCTGATGTCAGGGGCAGATCAACTAATAAAAAGCTTGGATTGTCCCTCTGGAGGAAAGTGAGATCTTGGTCCCACAAGAAGAATCTGAAGGGTTAAGGGAACTTGCAAGAGTGGGAAAGCTTAGTCCATCCTACATGTACCAAAATCTTAAATAAGGCTTATTTACTTTACCGAAGTAAAAAAACAGATGATGAAAACAATTATAAATCAATGAAAGGTAAAGAAACTCATAGTCTGTTATCAAAAATTGCATTCTAAGAAAACTTTGTGCTCTTAACCTAGAGAGGAGACTAAATTCCATCTGGTACCAGCTTACCAGAAGACAAACAAACAAACAAACAAAATTATCGGTAAGCTTAAAAAAGTATATTCCATATATCTTGAAGTAGCAGTATTTCTGCAAAGGCATCAGTGTGAAACCATAGAGGACATGGTTAAAACCTGATTAAATAGAAATTGACAATGTAATCTGGTCACTGCTGCGACTTGAAATGCTTTAATATGATAACTGGAATTATAACTGACAGCATTTGACCAGGACATATCAGATTTTCACGGATGTCACATAATTTCTAGGATATCTATATATTAGGAACTGAAGGAATCTTTGAACCTAGGAAAGAAAACAACAGTCCCAAAGGCCCTTGCTGAATCATCTATCAGCAAGGAATGTCTTTGCAAGGATCGCAAAGTGAAGGGAAAATACACCGACGTGCCTCTGCAACTTCGGTCCTCTGAGCAGATCTGGAGGTCTCCCTTTGTATAAGCTAACCTGTTCCTTCCAAATAGAGGTTTGCAACACAAAACAAGTGGCCGCCTATTCTTCCCCGAAGGAGGCTCTCTTTCCCCACATCCTGCGAACTCCCTTTCCCAGCCTCCTGGAAAAGCGCTTCTTGCAGTTCCTTTCAGAAAATCCTATGGACGGAGAAGCCTGGTAGGCTGCAGTCCGTGGGGTCGCTGAGGGTCGGACACGACTGAGCGACTGCACTTTCATTTTCACTTTCATGCATTGGAGAAGGCAATGGCAACCCACTTACTGTTCTTGCCTGGAGAATCCAGGGACGGGGAGCCTAGTGGGCTACCGTCTATGGCGTCGCACAGAGTTGAACACGACTGAAGCAACTTAACAGCAGCAGCAGCAGCAGTTCCTTTTCTTAGGGGCAGTTATCCCTGAGATTGGGACCTGGAAAGGCAGAGCACCTCCACACACACGTCTTTTTTGTCTCCTTTCCTCTGGAGGAGAGCTCTAGTGAGCCTAGGTCTGTCAGGAAAATTCTTGGCTTTGACAGGATCACACCCGGTGTGTGAACCTGCATACCTGACCTAGGGCCACAGGGCACCTGTTTTGCTCGAGTGGGTCCTGGAGGGGTGCAGCATAGCAAGAGCTTAAAAATCCATCCAATTTGTCTTTTTTTTTTTACCTCAGAGAGAACGAGTTTGCTCCACCTCCACCCTTTGGCAGTGTGGAGGGAAGAGGGTACCACCCTCTCCCAAAGGGGACATAGGGCCTACCAGGAGAAAGGCCCCTTGAGAAGCTGAGCCCAGGTAGGCAGCCAGTGATGTCAAGCACACTCCCGCTGCTTGCTTCTTCATGGGCACTCCCACGATCTGCTAGGAATGTCTTTGCAAGGATCTCAAAGGGAAGGGAAGATACATGGCCCTGTCTCTGGAACTTCAGTCCTCTGAGCAGATCTGGAGGTCTTGAGCTGTATAAGCAAACCTGTTCCTTCCAAATAGAGGCTTGCAAACACACCCCCGGTGGTTGCCTCTTCTTCCCCGAAGAAGTCTTTCTTTCCCCACATGCTGCGAACTCCCTGTCCCAACCTCCAAGGATAGCGCTTCTTGCCATTCCTTTCTTAGAGGCAGTTATCTCTGAGCCTGGGGCCGTAGGGAGTAGCCCCACACTCACAGGGAAAGGCAAAGACTCCTCCATACATCTCCTCTATCCCCTTTGCTCCGGAGGAGAGCTCTAGTGAGCCTAGGTCTTTCAGGAAAATTCTTGGCTTGGACAGGATCTCACCCTGTTTGTGAAGCTGCATACCCAACCAGGGCCACAGAGCACCTGTTTCAGTAAAGTGGGCCCTGAAAGGGTGCAGCCTAGCAAGAGCTTGAAAATCCATTCAATTGCTGTTTTTGTACCTCTGACAGAGCGAGCTTGGCTCCACCCTTTGGCAGTGAGGAGAAAAGAGGCATGACACCCTCCCCAAGGGGACATGGGGCCTACTTCGAGAGGAAGCTGCAACTCGAGAAAATCCAGGAGGTTCTCCCCTCCAGGCGAGATGAGGCCCATTTCCATTGAGGCATCTCGGGCTAATCACACCTAACCTCTAGAACTGCCAAAGGGTCCTTCACACCCTTGCTGCAACTCAAGAAGTTCCCCGACATACCCGTCTCCACTCGAGAGGAAGCACGAGAGTCCCGCCCACATCCAGAGGAGCCCCGTTTCCGCCTCTAGCTCGAGAGGAGGGATCCTTTCCCTGCGTGGTCGGGAAAGAATTTCCGGGTTCCCGTCGCATCTCAAGAGGAGGCGCTCTCCACAGGAAAGGCGAGAGGAACTCCAGGGTCGTGCCACCATTCCCAGAGTCCCCCAGATGTCTCAGTCCATTCCAGGGAAACCTGTTTTCCCTGCACTGCCTCGACTTTCAAGCCGAGGATCGACTCACACCACGGTGGCACGTGGGACAGCCCTGTGGGAAAGCCTCGATGGGAAAGCCTCGAGGGAAAGCCACTGATCCCTTGATCCAAGGGAAGCGTGACACTGCTGCTACAGCTCGGGAGGAAAGCGCACGTGCATGCCCCCACTCGAGACGAGGACTGACTCCCCTGGGGAGACTCCAGAAGTACCCCAAGATCCATGTCAGCACTGGAGAGGAATCCTCAGGTTCCGGCACCGACTCCACACAAGGTCTTAGGCCCGGCATCGACGGGAGAGGAATCCCGAGAGGCCCCGTGCAACTCGCATGGGGACTGGCCTTTCCTGAGGCCACCAGAGCGGTCCCTGAGGTCCCCGTCGTAAGTCGAGAGCACCTGCCGCAACTCGAGAAAATCCAGGAGGTTCTCCCCTCCAGGCGAGATGAGGCCCATTTCCGCTGAGGCGTCTCGAGGCTAATCACACCTAACCTCTGGAACTTCCAAAGGGTCCTTCACACCCTTGCTGCAACTCAAGAAGTTCCCCGACATACCCGTCTCCACTCGAGAGGAAGCACGAGAGTCCCGCCCACATCCAGAGGAGCCCCGTTTCCGCCTCATAGCTCGAGAGGAGGGATCCTTTCCCTGCGTGTCGGGAAAGAATTCCGGCGTTCCCGTCGCATCTCAAGAGGAGGCGCTCTCCACAGGAAAGGCGAGAGGAACTCCAGGGTCGTGCCACCATTCCCAGAGTCCCCCAGATGTCTCAGTCCATTCCAGGGAAACCTGTTTTCCCTGCACTGCCTCGACTTTCAAGCCGAGGATCGACTCACACCACGGTGGCACGTGGGACAGCCCTGTGGGAAAGCCTCGAGGGAAAGCCACAGATCCCTTGATCCACGCGAAGGGAAGCGTGACACTGCTGCTACAGCTCGGGAGGAAAGCGCACGTGCATGCCCCCACTCGAGACGAGGACTGACTCCCCTCGGGAGACTCCAGAAGTACCCCAAGATCCATGTCAGCACTGGAGAGGAATCCTCAGGTTCCGGCACCGACTCCGTACAAGGTCTCAGGCCCGGCATCAACGGGAGAGGAATCCCGAGAGGCCATCGAACAACTCGCATGGGGACTGGCCTTTCCTCAGGACACCAGAGAGGGTCCCTGAGGTCCCCGTCGTAATCGAGAGCACCTGCCACAACTCGAGAAAATCCAGGAGGTTCTCCCCTCCAGGCGAGATGAGGCCCATTTCCGCTGAGGCGTCTCGAGGCTAATCACACCTAACCTCTGGAACTTCCAAAGGGTCCTTCACACCCTTGCTGCAACTCAAGAAGTTCCCCGACATACCCGTCTCCACTCCAGAGGAAGCACGAGGTCCCGGCCACATCCAGAGGAGCTCCGTTTCCGCCTCCAAGCTCGAGATGAGGGATCCTTTCCCTGCTTCCTCGGGAAAGAATTCCCGGTTTCCGACGCATCTCAAGAGGAGGCGCTCTCCACAGGAAAGGCGAGAGGAACTCAGGGTCGTGCCACCATTCCAGAGTCCCCAGATGTCTCAGTCCATTCCAGAGGATCCTGTTTTCCCTGCACTGCTCGACTTTCACGCCGAGGATCGACTCACACCACGGTGGCACGTGGGACAGCCCTGTGGGAAAGCCTCGTGGGAAAGCCTCGAGGGAAAGCCACAGATCCCTTGATCCACGCGAAGGGAAGCGTGACACTGCTGCTACAGCACGGGAGGAAAGCGCACGTGCATGCCCCCACTCGAGACGAGGACTGACTCCCCTGGGAGACTCCAGAAGTACCCCAAGATCCATGTCAGCACTGGAGAGGAATCCTCAGGTTCCGGCCCCGACTCCACACAAGGTCTTAGGCCCCGGCATCGACGGGAGAGGAATCCCGAGAGGCCCTCTAGCAACTCGCATGGGGACTGGCCTTTCCTGAGGTCACCAGAGCGGGTCCCTGAGGTCCCCGTCGTAAGTCGAGAGCACCTGCCGCAACTCGAGAAAATCCAGGAGGTTCTCCCCTCCAGGCGAGATGAGGCCCATTTCCGCTGAGGTGTCTCGAGGCTAATCACACCTAACCTCTGGAACTTCCAAAGAGTCTTTCACAGTCATGCTGCAACTCAAGAAGTTCCCCGACATACCCGTCTCCACTCAAGAGGAAGCACGAGTGTCCCGGCCACATCCAGAGGAGCTCCGTTTCCGGCTCGTAGCTCGAGATGAGCGATCCTTTCCCTGATTGGTCGGGAAAGAATTCCCGGCATTCCCATCGCATCTCAAGAGGAGGCGCTCTCCAAAGGAAAGGGGAGAGGAACTGCAGGGTCGTGCCACCATTCCGAGACTCACCCAGATGTCTCAGTCCATTCCACAGGAACCTGTTTTCCCTGCACTGCCTTGGCCTTCATGCCGAGGATCGACTCACACCACCGTCACACGTGGGACAGCCCTGTGGGAAAGCCTAGTGGGAAAGACTCGAGGGAAAGCCACAGATCCCTTGGTCCAGGCATGGGGAAGCGTGACACTGCTGCTACAGCATGGGAGGAAAGGGCACGCTCATGCCCCCACTCGAGACGAGGCCTGACTCCCTTGTGGAGACTCGAGAAGATCCATGTCAGCACTGGAGAGGAATCCTCAGCTTCCGGCCCCGACTCCACACAAGGTCTTAGGCCCCGGCATCGGGAGAGGAATCACGAGAGGCCCCCTAGCAACACGCATGATGACTGGCGTTTCCTGCGGCCGCCAGAGCGGGTCCCTGAAGTCCCCGTCGTAACTCGAGAGCACCTGCTGAAACTCGGGAATATCCAGGAGCCTCTCCATTCCAGGCGACATGAGGCCCATTTCCGCTGAGGCATCTCGAGACTAACCACACCTAACCTCTGGAACTTCCAAAGGGTCCTTCACACCCTTGCTGCAAGAAGTTCCCCGACATACCCGTTCCTCTTCACATTCAGCCATAATGGTGGTGTCATCTGCATATCTAAGTTTATTGATATTTCTACCGGCAATCTTGATTCCAGCTCATGTATCTTCCATCCCAGCATTTTTCATGATGTACTCTGCATAGAAGTTAAATAAACAGGGTGACAATATACAGCCTTTGCATACTCCTTTTCCTTTTTGGAACCAGTCTGTTGTTCCATGTCCTACTCTAACTGTTGCTTCCTGACCTTCATCCAGATTTCTCAAGAGGCAGGTTAGGTGGTCTGGTATTCCCATCTCTTTCAGAATTGTGGCTAAAACAACAGTATAAGGACCTTTCCGATGTCAGGCCAAGGAATTGTGTTTCCAGTCATTGAGCCACACCTGATCACTGAGCACAAATTCATGAATCTGTTCCTCAAGGGGGAATGATATTCTTTTTTATACAAACTTAGTTACCTGATTTATTACCTTACCTAATTGTTCCATCTGCTGTGAAATCCCACCCCCTTACTTGTGGCAAATCTGCTAACACCTGCCTCACTGTGGTCTCCCATAGAAAATTTCATAAGGACAACAACTATGGGAACGTGCAGTTACCCGTAATATGAGTAAGTCTGCCGGAAGCAAGCCCATCCATGTACAGTCAGTCTCTATGATCCATTTTGAAAGTGTCTCTTCAAGAGTTTGGTTGTTTCTTTCCACCATTCCAGAACACTGGGGCCTATATGCTGTATGTAATTTCCACTGATATTTAGAGCTTCACATACCTGTTAATTAACGCGGCTGCAAAGACAGGGCCATTGTCGGATTCTATACTGGTTGGAAACCCAAGTCTGGGAATTATTTCTCAAATCAGCGAGCTACTTCGTTTTCTTTTTCAGATCAGGTAGGGAAGGCCTCTGCCCAACCGGAGAAGGTACCTACTATTCTAGTAAGTTATGATAACAGGTGACTGCCTTTGCTTCCCCGAAGGACACTCGCTTTCCCTGCATCCTGAGAACTCCACGTCTCAGCCAGTTGGAAAAGCGCTTCTTGGAGGTCATTATTCAGGGGCAATTTCCCCTGGAGCCCGGGGCCATAGGGAGCGGCTCCACACTCCCAGGGAAAGGCAGAGCCACAGCCACACATCTGTCCCATCCCCTTTGCTCTGTAGGAGAGCTCTAGTGAGCCTAGGTCTGTCAGGAAAATTCTTGGCTCCTATGGGGACACATTCTATGTGTGAAACTGCATCCAGGACCTAGGGGCCACAGGGCGCCTGTTTCTCTCGGGGGCAGAGGGGTGGGGGGCCTGAAGCAGTGCGGCCCAGCAACAGCTTCCACATCCATCCAATTGCTCTTTTCTTACCTCTGATAGAACTAGCTTTGTTCCAGCCTTTGGCAATTTGGAGGCAAGCGGGCCCCACTTCCTCCCCAAGGAGGCATGGGACCTACTTTGAGTGGAAAGGCCCCTCACGGAGCTGAACCCAGGAAGGCACCCAGTCATGTCTGACACATTCCTGCATCCTGCTTCTTCATGAGCAATACCGCTATAAGCTAGGAATGTCTTTCCAAGGCTCAGAAAGGACAGGGGAGATGCATGGTGCTGCCTCTGGAATTTCGGTCCTCTGAGCAGACCTGGAGGTCTCCCCTTGAAGAAGCTAACCAGTTTCTTCCAAATACAGGCTTGCAAACACACACTGGGTGGCTGCCTCTTCTTCCCTGAAGGACGATCACTTTCCCCGCATCCTGTGAACTCTGCATCCCAGCCTGCTGGAAAAGCGCTTCTTGGAGGTCATTTTTCAGGGACAATTTTCCCTGGAGCCCGGGGCCGTAGGGAGGGCCCCATGCTCGCTGGGAAAGGCAGAGTCACATCCACAGTCTGTTCTACCCCTTTTGCCCTGTAGGAGAGCTCTAGTGAGCCTAGGTCTGTCAGGAAAATTCTTGGCTCCTATGGGGACACACCCTGTGTGTTAACCTGCATATCGGACCTAGGGGCCACAGGGCGCCTGTTCCTCTCGGGGGGACCCTGAAGTGGTGCGGCCCAGCAACAGCCTGAACATCCATCCGATTGCTCTTTTCTTCCTTCTGATAGAGCTAGCTTTGCTTCTCGCTTTGGCATTTCGGAGCCCCTGGGTCTATTGGACCTCAGACACCGCCCTCCTTCCCCATGGGCACCCGACCCCTCAGACACACTCCCGGCCAGCAGCATGGCACC
>NW_017190113.1:0-11940 GCF_001704415.2 Capra hircus
GACTCCAGTACGGCAGATCTCTAGCTCTGTTCAGAGGCCCGATCTGGCAGAGTTCCTGGCACCAAGATGCTCTGGCCATAGGCGAGCCTTGCGCAGACTTGCCTTGCTTTAAGGCTCCTCCAGGAAGGAGCAGGCTGTGTGAGGCTCGGAAACGCCACTGGCGCCTTCCTGGCTTCAGCTCTACCCTGCTTGCCTTTGCACTTAGGTCCCAAGCGTCTTGAGGAGGCTTAGGGGCTGGTGGGTTGCACACTGCAAGGGCTCCAGCAGTGAAAGCTCTGTCAGAGGGAAGCGAAGGGCAACAGCAGGGCTCCTTCAGCGGTTCCTTGGCCGCCCAGACAAAGCTCCGCACGGAGAGCACCCAGGTTCCAAGGGCCCCTGGCTGGGTTTTGCATCCCCACACTCCCAGAGGCTGACTCCGTGGGTGCCTAGAAAGTGTGTGAGAGACGTAGGTTCCCTAGCACTCTCCTCCCCAGCAGAGACATGTGCAGGTGGTTGGGGCCTTATCCTGCGTGTCTGGGTTCCCGCCCACAGCCCAACTCAGGGGAAGCAGCCCCTGAGGCAAGACCTGCTGGAGGAGCCCTGCGCGCCCGCCTGATAGGCGAGAGCACAGCCAGCAGTGTAGCGAGCCTCCTCGGAGAAGAGGAGGCAGCCGAGCCAGTCAAGAGGAAAGCCTGCTTGCACGGAGCTAAGTGCGCCTCCAGTACGGCAGAGCTCTAGCTCTGCTCAGAGCCCCGATCTGGCAGAGTTTCTGGCGCGAGGCCTGCTCGCCGGGGCTCGCCTTGCCCAGACTTTGCCTTGCTTTTAGGCTCCTCCCCAGGAAGGAGCTGTCTGAGCGAGCCTGGGAGACGCCACTGGTGCCTTCCTTGCCTCAGCTCCAATCCTGCCTTGCTTTGCACTAGGTGCCAGTCGTCCTTGGGGGCTTAGGGGCTGGTGGGTTGCACACTGCCAAGGGCTCCAGCAGTGAGAATCTGTCAGAGGGAAGGGAAGGGCAACTGCAGGGCTCCTCCAGCGGTTTCTTGGCCGCCCAGATTCAGCGCCACACGGAGAGCACCAGGCTCCAGGGCCCCCTGGCTGGGGTTTTCAGCCCCGCACACACGGAGGCTGATTCCTTGGGTGCCCAGAAAGTGTATGACAGACGTAGGTTCCCTAGCACTCTCCCCCAGCAGAGACATGTGCAGGTGTTTTGGGGCCTGATCCTGCGTGTCTGGGTTCCCCCACAGCCCCAACTCAGGGGAAGCAGCCCCTGAGGCAAGACCTGCTGGAGGAGCCCTGCGCCCCGCCTGATAGGCGAGTGCACAGCCAGCAGGGAAGCGAGCCTCCTCGGGGGAAGAGGAGGCAGCCAAGCCCCGTCAAGAGGAAAGCCCTGCTTGCAGGAGCTAAGTGGGCCTCCAGTACGGCAGAGCTCTAGCTCTGCTCAGAGCCCCGATCTGGCAGAGTTCTGGCACCGAGGCTGCTCTGCCGGGGGCTAGCCTTGCGCCAGACTTGCCTTGCTTTTAGGCTGCCTCCCCCAGGAAGGAGCAGGAGGAGGCCTGGGAGGCCACTGGCGCCTTCCTGGCAGCTCTAATCCTGCTTGCCTTTGCACTTAGGTCCCAGTCCGTCCTTAAGGAGGCTTAGGGGCTGGTGGGTTGCACACTGCCAAGGGCTCCAGCAGTGAAAGCTCTGTCAGAGGGAAGCGAAGGGCAACAGCAGGGCTCCTTCAGCGGTTGCTTGGCCGCCCAGATTCAGCGCCACACGGAGAGCACCAGGTCCCAAGGGCCCCTGGCTGGGGTTTTCATCCCCACACTCCGGAGGCTGACTCCGTGGGTGCCTAGAAAGTGTGTGAGAGACGTAGGTTCCCTAGCACTCTCCTCCCCAGCAGAGACATGTGCAGGTGTTTGGGGCCTGATCCTGCGTGTCTGGTTCCCCGCCCACAGCCCAACTCAGGGGAAGCAGCCCCTGAGGCAAGACCTGCTGGAGGAGCCCTGCGCGCCCGCCTGATAGGCGAGAGCACAGCCAGCAGTGTAGCGAGCCTCCTCGGGAGAAGAGGAGGCAGCCGAGCCCCGTCAAGAGGAAAGCCCTGCTTGCACGGAGCTAAGTGCGCCTCCAGTACGGCAGAGCTCTAGCTCTGCTCAGAGCCCCGATCTGGCAGAGTTTCTGGCGCGAGGCTGCTCGCCGGGGGCTCGCCTTGCCAGACTTGCCTTGCTTTTAGGCTCCTCCCCAGGAAGGAGCTGTCTGAGCGAGCCTGGGAGACGCCACTGGTGCCTTCCTTGCCTCAGCTCCAATCCTGCCTTGCCTTTGCACATAGGTGCCAGGCGTGGTTGGGGAGGGCTTAGGGGCTGGTGGGTTGCACACTGCCAAGGGCTTCAGCAGTGAGAGCTCTGTCAGAGGGAAGGGAAGGGCAACTGCAGGGCTCCTCCAGCGGTTTCTTGGCCGCCCAGAATCAGCGCCGCACCGAGAGCACCAGGCTCCCCAGGGCCCCTGGCTGGGGTTTTCAGCCCCGCACACACGGAGGCTGATTCCTTGGGTGCGCCAGAAAGTGTATGACAGACGTAGGTTCCCTAGCACTCTCCTCCCCAGCAGAGACATGTGCAGGTGTTTGGGGCCTGATCCTGCGTGTCTGGGTTCCTGCCCACAGCCCCAACTCAGGGGAAGCAGCCCTGAGGCAAGACCTGCTGGAGGAGCCCTGCGCGCCCCGCCTGATAGGCGAGTGCACAGCCAGCAGGGAAGCGAGCCTCCTCGGGGGAAGAGGAGGCAGCCCAGCCCCGTCAAGTTGAAAAGCCCTGCTTGCACGGAGCTAAGTGCGCCTCCAGTACGGCAGAGCTCTAGCTCTGCTCAGAGCCCCGATCTGGCAGAGTTCCTGGCGCGAGGCTGCTCTGCCGGGGGCTAGCCTTGCCCAGACTTGCCTTGCTTTTAGGCTGCCTCTCCAGGAAGGAGCAGGCAGCAGGAGCCTGGGAGTCGCCACTGGCGCCTTTCTTGCCTCAGCTCCAATCCTGCCTTGCCTTTGCACTTAGGTCCCAGTCCTCCTTAAGGAGAGCTTAGGGGCTGGTGGGTTGCACACTGCCAAGGGCTCCAGCAGTGAGAATTCTGTCAGAGGGAAGGGAAGGGCAACTGCAGGGCTCCTCCAGCGGTTGCTTGGGCCGCCAGATTCAGCGCCACCGGAGAGCACCAGGCTCCCAGGGCCCCTGGCTGGGGTTTTCAGCCCCCGCACACACGGAGGCTGATTCCTTGGGTGCCCAGAAAGTGTATGACAGACGTAGGTTCCCTAGCACTCTCCCTCCCCAGCAGAGACATGTGCAGGTGTTTGGGGCCTGATCCTGCGTGTCTGGGTTCCTGCCCACAGCCCCAACTCAGGGGAAGCAGCCCCTGAGGCAAGACCTGCTGGAGGAGCCCTGCGCCCCGCCTGATAGGCGAGTGCACAGCCAGCAGGGAAGCGAGCCTCCTCGGGGAAGAGGAGGCAGCAAGTCCCCGTCAAGCTGAAATCCCTGCTTACACGAAGCTAAGTGCGACTCCAGTACGGCAGATCTCTAGCTCTGTTCAGAGGCCCGATCTGGCAGAGTTCCTGGCACCAAGATGCTCTGCCATAGGCGAGCCTTGCGCAGACTTGCCTTGCTTTAAGGCTCCCTCCCCAGGAAGGAGCAGGCTGTGTGAGGCTCGGAAACGCCACTGGCGCCTTCCTGGCTTCAGCTCTACCCCTGCCTTGCCTTTGCACTTAGGTCCCAAGCGTCCTTGAGGAGGGCTTAGGGGCTGGTGGGTTGCACACTGCCAAGGGCTCCAGCAGTGAAAGCTCTGTCAGAGGGAAGCGAAGGGCAACAGCAGGGCTCCTTCAGCGGTTCCTTGGCCGCCCAGACAAAGCTCCGCACGGAGAGCACCAGGTTCCAAGGGCCCCTGGCTGGGTTTTGCATCCCACACTCCCAGAGGCTGACTCCGTGGGTGCCTAGAAAGTGTGTGAGAGACGTAGGTTCCCTAGCACTCTCCTCCCCAGCAGAGACATGTGCAGGTGGTTGGGGCCTTATCCTGCGTGTCTGGGTTCCCGCCCACAGCCTCAACTCAGGGGAAGCAGCCCCTGAGGCAAGACCTGCTGGAGGAGCCCTGCGCGCCCGCCTGATAGGCGAGAGCACAGCCAGCAGTGTAGCGAGCCTCCTCGGGAGAAGAGGAGGCAGCCGAGCCCAGTCAAGAGGAAAGCCCTGCTTGCACGGAGCTAAGTGGGCCTCCAGTACGGCAGAGCTCTAGCTCTGCTCAGAGCCCCGATCTGGCAGAGTTTCTGGCGCGAGGCTGCTCGGCCGGGGGCTCGCCTTGCCCAGACTTGCCTTGCTTTTAGGCTCCCTCCCCAGGAAGGAGCTGTCTGAGCGAGCCTGGGAGACGCCACTGGTGCCTTCCTTGCCTCAGCTCCAATCCTGCCTTGCCTTTGCACATAGGTGCCAGGCGTCGTTGGGGAGGGCTTAGGGGGTGGTGGGTTGCACACTGCCAAGGGCTTCAGCAGTGAGAGCTCTGTCAGAGGGAAGGGAAGGGCAACTGCAGGGCTCCTCCAGCGGTTTCTAGGCCGCCTAGAATCAGCGCCGCACCGAGAGCACCAGGCTCCCAGGGCCCCTGGCTGGGGTTTTCAGCCCCGCACACACGGAGGCTGATTCCTTGGGTGCCCAGAAAGTGTATGACAGACGTAGGTTCCCTAGCACTCTCCTCCCCAGCAGAGACATGTGCAGGTGGTTGGGGCCTGATCCTGCGTGTCTGGGTTCCTGCCCACAGCCCCAACTCAGGGGAAGCAGCCCCTGAGGCAAGACCTGCTGGAGGAGCCCTGCGCCCCCGCCTGATAGGCGAGTGCACAGCCAGCAGGGAAGCGAGCCTCCTCGGGGGAAGAGGAGGCAGCCCAGCCCCGTCAAGTTGAAAGCCCTGCTTGCACGGAGCTAAGTGCGCCTCCAGTACGGCAGAGCTCTAGCTCTGCTCAGAGCCCCGATCTGGCAGAGTTCCTGGCGCGAGGCTGCTCTGCCGGGGGCTAGCCTTGCCCAGACTTGCCTTGCTTTTAGGCTGCCTCTCCAGGAAGGAGCAGGCAGCAGGAGCCTGGGAGTCGCCACTGGCGCCTTTCTTGCCTCAGCTCCAATCCTGCCTTGCCTTTGCACTTAGGTCCCAGTCCTCCTTAAGGAGAGCTTAGGGGCTGGTGGGTTGCACACTGCCAAGGGCTCCAGCAGTGAGAATTCTGTCAGAGGGAAGGGAAGGGCAACTGCAGGGCTCCTCCAGCGGTTGCTTGGCCGCCCAGATTCAGCGCCACACGGAGAGCACCAGGCTCCCAGGGCCCCTGGCTGGGGTTTTCAGCCCCGCACACACGGAGGCTGATTCCTTGGGTGCCCAGAAAGTGTATGACAGACGTAGGTTCCCTAGCACTCTCCTCCCCAGCAGAGACATGTGCAGGTGTTTGGGGCCTGATCCTGCGTGTCTGGGTTCCTGCCCACAGCCCCAACTCAGGGGAAGCAGCCCCTGAGGCAAGACCTGCTGGAGGAGCCCTGCGCCCCCGCCTGATAGGCGAGTGCACAGCCAGCAGGGAAGCGAGCCTCCTCGGGGAAGAGGAGGCAGCAAGTCCCCGTCAAGCTGAAATCCCTGCTTACACGAAGCTAAGTGCGACTCCAGTACGGCAGATCTCTAGCTCTGTTCAGAGGCCCGATCTGGCAGAGTTCCTGGCACCAAGATGCTCTGCCATAGGCGAGCCTTGCGCAGACTTGCCTTGCTTTAAGGCTCCCTCCCCAGGAAGGAGCAGGCTGTGTGAGGCTCGGAAACGCCACTGGCGCCTTCCTGGCTTCAGCTCTACCCCTGCCTTGCCTTTGCACTTAGGTCCCAAGCGTCCTTGAGGAGGGCTTAGGGGCTGGTGGGTTGCACACTGCCAAGGGCTCCAGCAGTGAAAGCTCTGTCAGAGGGAAGCGAAGGGCAACAGCAGGGCTCCTTCAGCGGTTCCTTGGCCGCCCAGACAAAGCTCCGCACGGAGAGCACCAGGTTCCAAGGGCCCCTGGCTGGGTTTTGCATCCCCACACTCCCAGAGGCTGACTCCGTGGGTGCCTAGAAAGTGTGTGAGAGACGTAGGTTCCCTAGCACTCTCCTCCCCAGCAGAGACATGTGCAGGTGGTTGGGGCCTTATCCTGCGTGTCTGGGTTCCCGCCCACAGCCTCAACTCAGGGGAAGCAGCCCCTGAGGCAAGACCTGCTGGAGGAGCCCTGCGCGCCCGCCTGATAGGCGAGAGCACAGCCAGCAGTGTAGCGAGCCTCCTCGGGAGAAGAGGAGGCAGCCGAGCCCAGTCAAGAGGAAAGCCCTGCTTGCACGGAGCTAAGTGGGCCTCCAGTACGGCAGAGCTCTAGCTCTGCTCAGAGCCCCGATCTGGCAGAGTTTCTGGCGCGAGGCTGCTCGGCCGGGGGCTCGCCTTGCCCAGACTTGCCTTGCTTTTAGGCTCCCTCCCCAGGAAGGAGCTGTCTGAGCGAGCCTGGGAGACGCCACTGGTGCCTTCCTTGCCTCAGCTCCAATCCTGCCTTGCCTTTGCACATAGGTGCCAGGCGTCGTTGGGGAGGGCTTAGGGGGTGGTGGGTTGCACACTGCCAAGGGCTTCAGCAGTGAGAGCTCTGTCAGAGGGAAGGGAAGGGCAACTGCAGGGCTCCTCCAGCGGTTTCTAGGCCGCCTAGAATCAGCGCCGCACCGAGAGCACCAGGCTCCCAGGGCCCCTGGCTGGGGTTTTCAGCCCCGCACACACGGAGGCTGATTCCTTGGGTGCCCAGAAAGTGTATGACAGACGTAGGTTCCCTAGCACTCTCCTCCCCAGCAGAGACATGTGCAGGTGTTGGGGCCTGATCCTGCGTGTCTGGGTTCCTGCCCACAGCCCCAACTCAGGGGAAGCAGCCCCTGAGGCAAGACCTGCTGGAGGAGCCCTGCGCCCCCGCCTGATAGGCGAGTGCACAGCCAGCAGGGAAGCGAGCCTCCTCGGGGGAAGAGGAGGCAGCCCAGCCCCGTCAAGTTGAAAGCCCTGCTTGCACGGAGCTAAGTGCGCCTCCAGTACGGCAGAGCTCTAGCTCTGCTCAGAGCCCCGATCTGGCAGAGTTCCTGGCGCGAGGCTGCTCTGCCGGGGGCTAGCCTTGCCCAGACTTGCCTTGCTTTTAGGCTGCCTCTCCAGGAAGGAGCAGGCAGCAGGAGCCTGGGAGTCGCCACTGGCGCCTTTCTTGCCTCAGCTCCAATCCTGCCTTGCCTTTGCACTTAGGTCCCAGTCCTCCTTAAGGAGAGCTTAGGGGCTGGTGGGTTGCACACTGCCAAGGGCTCCAGCAGTGAGAATTCTGTCAGAGGGAAGGGAAGGGCAACTGCAGGGCTCCTCCAGCGGTTGCTTGGCCGCCCAGATTCAGCGCCACACGGAGAGCACCAGGCTCCCAGGGCCCCTGGCTGGGGTTTTCAGCCCCGCACACACGGAGGCTGATTCCTTGGGTGCCCAGAAAGTGTATGACAGACGTAGGTTCCCTAGCACTCTCCTCCCCAGCAGAGACATGTGCAGGTGTTTGGGGCCTGATCCTGCGTGTCTGGGTTCCTGCCCACAGCCCCAACTCAGGGGAAGCAGCCCCTGAGGCAAGACCTGCTGGAGGAGCCCTGCGCCCCCGCCTGATAGGCGAGTGCACAGCCAGCAGGGAAGCGAGCCTCCTCGGGGAAGAGGAGGCAGCAAGTCCCCGTCAAGCTGAAATCCCTGCTTACACGAAGCTAAGTGCGACTCCAGTACGGCAGATCTCTAGCTCTGTTCAGAGGCCCGATCTGGCAGAGTTCCTGGCACCAAGATGCTCTGCCATAGGCGAGCCTTGCGCAGACTTGCCTTGCTTTAAGGCTCCCTCCCCAGGAAGGAGCAGGCTGTGTGAGGCTCGGAAACGCCACTGGCGCCTTCCTGGCTTCAGCTCTACCCCTGCCTTGCCTTTGCACTTAGGTCCCAAGCGTCCTTGAGGAGGGCTTAGGGGCTGGTGGGTTGCACACTGCCAAGGGCTCCAGCAGTGAAAGCTCTGTCAGAGGGAAGCGAAGGGCAACAGCAGGGCTCCTTCAGCGGTTCCTTGGCCGCCCAGACAAAGCTCCGCACGGAGAGCACCAGGTTCCAAGGGCCCCTGGCTGGGTTTTGCATCCCCACACTCCCAGAGGCTGACTCCGTGGGTGCCTAGAAAGTGTGTGAGAGACGTAGGTTCCCTAGCACTCTCCTCCCCAGCAGAGACATGTGCAGGTGGTTGGGGCCTTATCCTGCGTGTCTGGGTTCCCGCCCACAGCCTCAACTCAGGGGAAGCAGCCCCTGAGGCAAGACCTGCTGGAGGAGCCCTGCGCGCCCGCCTGATAGGCGAGAGCACAGCCAGCAGTGTAGCGAGCCTCCTCGGGAGAAGAGGAGGCAGCCGAGCCCAGTCAAGAGGAAAGCCCTGCTTGCACGGAGCTAAGTGGGCCTCCAGTACGGCAGAGCTCTAGCTCTGCTCAGAGCCCCGATCTGGCAGAGTTTCTGGCGCGAGGCTGCTCGGCCGGGGGCTCGCCTTGCCCAGACTTGCCTTGCTTTTAGGCTCCCTCCCCAGGAAGGAGCTGTCTGAGCGAGCCTGGGAGACGCCACTGGTGCCTTCCTTGCCTCAGCTCCAATCCTGCCTTGCCTTTGCACATAGGTGCCAGGCGTCGTTGGGGAGGGCTTAGGGGGTGGTGGGTTGCACACTGCCAAGGGCTTCAGCAGTGAGAGCTCTGTCAGAGGGAAGGGAAGGGCAACTGCAGGGCTCCTCCAGCGGTTTCTAGGCCGCCTAGAATCAGCGCCGCACCGAGAGCACCAGGCTCCCAGGGCCCCTGGCTGGGGTTTTCAGCCCCGCACACACGGAGGCTGATTCCTTGGGTGCCCAGAAAGTGTATGACAGACGTAGGTTCCCTAGCACTCTCCTCCCCAGCAGAGACATGTGCAGGTGGTTGGGGCCTGATCCTGCGTGTCTGGGTTCCTGCCCACAGCCCCAACTCAGGGGAAGCAGCCCCTGAGGCAAGACCTGCTGGAGGAGCCCTGCGCCCCCGCCTGATAGGCGAGTGCACAGCCAGCAGGGAAGCGAGCCTCCTCGGGGGAAGAGGAGGCAGCCCAGCCCCGTCAAGTTGAAAGCCCTGCTTGCACGGAGCTAAGTGCGCCTCCAGTACGGCAGAGCTCTAGCTCTGCTCAGAGCCCCGATCTGGCAGAGTTCCTGGCGCGAGGCTGCTCTGCCGGGGGCTAGCCTTGCCCAGACTTGCCTTGCTTTTAGGCTGCCTCTCCAGGAAGGAGCAGGCAGCAGGAGCCTGGGAGTCGCCACTGGCGCCTTTCTTGCCTCAGCTCCAATCCTGCCTTGCCTTTGCACTTAGGTCCCAGTCCTCCTTAAGGAGAGCTTAGGGGCTGGTGGGTTGCACACTGCCAAGGGCTCCAGCAGTGAGAATTCTGTCAGAGGGAAGGGAAGGGCAACTGCAGGGCTCCTCCAGCGGTTGCTTGGCCGCCCAGATTCAGCGCCACACGGAGAGCACCAGGCTCCCAGGGCCCCTGGCTGGGGTTTTCAGCCCCGCACACACGGAGGCTGATTCCTTGGGTGCCCAGAAAGTGTATGACAGACGTAGGTTCCCTAGCACTCTCCTCCCCAGCAGAGACATGTGCAGGTGTTTGGGGCCTGATCCTGCGTGTCTGGGTTCCTGCCCACAGCCCCAACTCAGGGGAAGCAGCCCCTGAGGCAAGACCTGCTGGAGGAGCCCTGCGCCCCCGCCTGATAGGCGAGTGCACAGCCAGCAGGGAAGCGAGCCTCCTCGGGGGAAGAGGAGGCAGCAAGTCCCCGTCAAGCTGAAATCCCTGCTTACACGAAGCTAAGTGCGACTCCAGTACGGCAGATCTCTAGCTCTGTTCAGAGGCCCGATCTGGCAGAGTTCCTGGCACCAAGATGCTCTGCCATAGGCGAGCCTTGCGCAGACTTGCCTTGCTTTAAGGCTCCCTCCCCAGGAAGGAGCAGGCTGTGTGAGGCTCGGAAACGCCACTGGCGCCTTCCTGGCTTCAGCTCTACCCCTGCCTTGCCTTTGCACTTAGGTCCCAAGCGTCCTTGAGGAGGGCTTAGGGGCTGGTGGGTTGCACACTGCCAAGGGCTCCAGCAGTGAAAGCTCTGTCAGAGGGAAGCGAAGGGCAACAGCAGGGCTCCTTCAGCGGTTCCTTGGCCGCCCAGACAAAGCTCCGCACGGAGAGCACCAGGTTCCAAGGGCCCCTGGCTGGGTTTTGCATCCCCACACTCCCAGAGGCTGACTCCGTGGGTGCCTAGAAAGTGTGTGAGAGACGTAGGTTCCCTAGCACTCTCCTCCCCAGCAGAGACATGTGCAGGTGGTTGGGGCCTTATCCTGCGTGTCTGGGTTCCCGCCCACAGCCTCAACTCAGGGGAAGCAGCCCCTGAGGCAAGACCTGCTGGAGGAGCCCTGCGCGCCCGCCTGATAGGCGAGAGCACAGCCAGCAGTGTAGCGAGCCTCCTCGGGAGAAGAGGAGGCAGCCGAGCCCAGTCAAGAGGAAAGCCCTGCTTGCACGGAGCTAAGTGGGCCTCCAGTACGGCAGAGCTCTAGCTCTGCTCAGAGCCCCGATCTGGCAGAGTTTCTGGCGCGAGGCTGCTCGGCCGGGGGCTCGCCTTGCCCAGACTTGCCTTGCTTTTAGGCTCCCTCCCCAGGAAGGAGCTGTCTGAGCGAGCCTGGGAGACGCCACTGGTGCCTTCCTTGCCTCAGCTCCAATCCTGCCTTGCCTTTGCACATAGGTGCCAGGCGTCGTTGGGGAGGGCTTAGGGGGTGGTGGGTTGCACACTGCCAAGGGCTTCAGCAGTGAGAGCTCTGTCAGAGGGAAGGGAAGGGCAACTGCAGGGCTCCTCCAGCGGTTTCTAGGCCGCCTAGAATCAGCGCCGCACCGAGAGCACCAGGCTCCCAGGGCCCCTGGCTGGGGTTTTCAGCCCCGCACACACGGAGGCTGATTCCTTGGGTGCCCAGAAAGTGTATGACAGACGTAGGTTCCCTAGCACTCTCCTCCCCAGCAGAGACATGTGCAGGTGTTGGGGCCTGATCCTGCGTGTCTGGGTTCCTGCCCACAGCCCCAACTCAGGGGAAGCAGCCCCTGAGGCAAGACCTGCTGGAGGAGCCCTGCGCCCCCGCCTGATAGGCGAGTGCACAGCCAGCAGGGAAGCGAGCCTCCTCGGGGGAAGAGGAGGCAGCCCAGCCCCGTCAAGTTGAAAGCCCTGCTTGCACGGAGCTAAGTGCGCCTCCAGTACGGCAGAGCTCTAGCTCTGCTCAGAGCCCCGATCTGGCAGAGTTCCTGGCGCGAGGCTGCTCTGCCGGGGGCTAGCCTTGCCCAGACTTGCCTTGCTTTTAGGCTGCCTCTCCAGGAAGGAGCAGGCAGCAGGAGCCTGGGAGTCGCCACTGGCGCCTTTCTTGCCTCAGCTCCAATCCTGCCTTGCCTTTGCACTTAGGTCCCAGTCCTCCTTAAGGAGAGCTTAGGGGCTGGTGGGTTGCACACTGCCAAGGGCTCCAGCAGTGAGAATTCTGTCAGAGGGAAGGGAAGGGCAACTGCAGGGCTCCTCCAGCGGTTGCTTGGCCGCCCAGATTCAGCGCCACACGGAGAGCACCAGGCTCCCAGGGCCCCTGGCTGGGGTTTTCAGCCCCGCACACACGGAGGCTGATTCCTTGGGTGCCCAGAAAGTGTATGACAGACGTAGGTTCCCTAGCACTCTCCTCCCCAGCAGAGACATGTGCAGGTGTTTGGGGCCTGATCCTGCGTGTCTGGGTTCCTGCCCACAGCCCCAACTCAGGGGAAGCAGCCCCTGAGGCAAGACCTGCTGGAGGAGCCCTGCGCCCCCGCCTGATAGGCGAGTGCACAGCCAGCAGGGAAGCGAGCCTCCTCGGGGGAAGAGGAGGCAGCAAGTCCCCGTCAAGCTGAAATCCCTGCTTCCACGAAGCTAAGTGCGACTCCAGAAGCTAAGTGCGACTCCA
>NW_017190114.1:0-11912 GCF_001704415.2 Capra hircus
GGGACCTACGTCTCTCACACACTTTCTAGGCACCACGGAGTCAGCCTCTGGGGAGCTCTGTGGGGTGGGGCAAAACCCAGCCAGGGGCCCTGTGCCCTTCGCTTCCCTCTGACAGAGCTTTCACTGCTGGAGCCCTTGGCAGTGTGCAACCCACCAGCCCCTAAGCCCTCCTCAAGGACGCTTGGGACCTAAGTGCAAAGGCAAGGCAGGGGTAGAGCTGAAGCCAGGAAGGCGCCAGTGGCGTTTCCGAGCCTCACACAGCCTGCTCCTTCCTGGGGAGGGAGCCTTAAAGCAAGGCAAGTCTGCGCAAGGCTCGCCTATGGCAGAGCATCTTGGTGCCAGGAACTCTGCCAGATCGGGCCTCTGAACAGAGCTAGAGATCTGCCGTACTGGAGTCGCACTTAGCTTCGTGTAAGCAGGGATTTCAGCTTGACGGGGACTTGCTGCCTCCTCTTCCCCCGAGGAGGCTCGCTTCCCTGCTGGCTGTGCACTCGCCTATCAGGCGGGGGCGCAGGGCTCCTCCAGCAGGTCTTGCCTCAGGGGCTGCTTCCCCTGAGTTGGGGCTGTGGGCAGGAACCCAGACACGCAGGATCAGGCCCCAAACACCTGCACATGTCTCTGCTGGGGAGGAGAGTGCTAGGGAACCTACGTCTGTCATACACTTTCTGGGCACCCAAGGAATCAGCCTCCGTGTGTGCGGGGCTGAAAACCCCAGCCAGGGGCCCTGGGAGCCTGGTGCTCTCCGTGTGGCGCTGAATCTGGGCGGCCAAGCAACCGCTGGAGGAGCCCTGCAGTTGCCCTTCCCTTCCCTCTGACAGAATTCTCACTGCTGGAGCCCTTGGCAGTGTGCAACCCACCAGCCCCTAAGCTCTCCTTAAGGAGGACTGGGACCTAAGTGCAAAGGCAAGGCAGGATTGGAGCTGAGGCAAGAAAGGCGCCAGTGGCGACTCCCAGGCTCCTGCTGCCTGCTCCTTCCTGGAGAGGCAGCCTAAAAGCAAGGCAAGTCTGGGCAAGGCTAGCCCCCGGCAGAGCAGCCTCGCGCCAGGAACTCTGCCAGATCGGGGCTCTGAGCAGAGCTAGAGCTCTGCCGTACTGGAGGCGCACTTAGCTCCGTGCAAGCAGGGCTTTCAACTTGACGGGGCTGGGCTGCCTCCTCTTCCCCCGAGGAGGCTCGCTTCCCTGCTGGCTGTGCACTCGCCTATCAGGCGGGGGCGCAGGGCTCCTCCAGCAGGTCTTGCCTCAGGGGCTGCTTCCCCTGAGTTGGGGCTGTGGGCAGGAACCCAGACACGCAGGATCAGGCCCCAACACCTGCACATGTCTCTGCTGGGGAGGAGAGTGCTAGGGAACCTACGTCTGTCATACACTTTCTGGGCACCCAAGGAATCAGCCTCCGTGTGTGCGGGGCTGAAAACCCCAGCCAGGGGCCCTGGGAGCCTGGTGCTCTCGGTGCGGCGCTGATTCTAGGCGGCCTAGAAACCGCTGGAGGAGCCCTGCAGTTGCCCTTCCCTTCCCTCTGACAGAGCTCTCACTGCTGAAGCCCTTGGCAGTGTGCAACCCACCACCCCCTAAGCCCTCCCCAACGACGCCTGGCACCTATGTGCAAAGGCAAGGCAGGATTGGAGCTGAGGCAAGGAAGGCACCAGTGGCGTCTCCCAGGCTCGCTCAGACAGCTCCTTCCTGGGGAGGGAGCCTAAAAGCAAGGCAAGTCTGGGCAAGGCGAGCCCCCGAGCAGCCTCGCGCCAGAAACTCTGCCAGATCGGGGCTCTGAGCAGAGCTAGAGCTCTGCCGTACTGGAGGCCCACTTAGCTCCGTGCAAGCAGGGCTTTCCTCTTGACTGGGCTCGGCTGCCTCCTCTTCTCCCGAGGAGGCTCGCTACACTGCTGGCTGTGCTCTCGCCTATCAGGCGGGCGCGCAGGGCTCCTCCAGCAGGTCTTGCCTCAGGGGCTGCTTCCCCTGAGTTGAGGCTGTGGGCGGGAACCCAGACACGCAGGATAAGGCCCCAACCACCTGCACATGTCTCTGCTGGGGAGGAGAGTGCTAGGGAACCTACGTCTCTCACACACTTTCTAGGCACCCACGGAGTCAGCCTCTGGGAGTGTGGGGATGCAAAACCCAGCCAGGGGCCCTTGGAACCTGGTGCTCTCCGTGCGGAGCTTTGTCTGGGCGGCCAAGGAACCGCTGAAGGAGCCCTGCTGTTGCCCTTCGCTTCCCTCTGACAGAGCTTTCACTGCTGGAGCCCTTGGCAGTGTGCAACCCACCAGCCCCTAAGCCCTCCTCAAGGACGCTTGGGACCTAAGTGCAAAGGCAAGGCAGGGGTAGAGCTGAAGCCAGGAAGGCGCCAGTGGCGTTTCCGAGCCTCACACAGCCTGCTCCTTCCTGGGGAGGGAGCCTTAAAGCAAGGCAAGTCTGCGCAAGGCTCGCCTATGGCAGAGCATCTTGGTGCCAGGAACTCTGCCAGATCGGGCCTCTGAACAGAGCTAGAGATCTGCCGTACTGGAGTCGCACTTAGCTTCGTGTAAGCAGGGATTTCAGCTTGACGGGGACTTGCTGCCTCCTCTTCCCCCGAGGAGGCTCGCTTCCCTGCTGGCTGTGCACTCGCCTATCAGGCGGGGGCGCAGGGCTCCTCCAGCAGGTCTTGCCTCAGGGGCTGCTTCCCCTGAGTTGGGGCTGTGGGCAGGAACCCAGACACGCAGGATCAGGCCCCAAACACCTGCACATGTCTCTGCTGGGGAGGAGAGTGCTAGGGAACCTACGTCTGTCATACACTTTCTGGGCACCCAAGGAATCAGCCTCCGTGTGTGCGGGGCTGAAAACCCCAGCCAGGGGCCCTGGGAGCCTGGTGCTCTCCGTGTGGCGCTGAATCTGGGCGGCCAAGCAACCGCTGGAGGAGCCCTGCAGTTGCCCTTCCCTTCCCTCTGACAGAATTCTCACTGCTGGAGCCCTTGGCAGTGTGCAACCCACCAGCCCCTAAGCTCTCCTTAAGGAGGACTGGGACCTAAGTGCAAAGGCAAGGCAGGATTGGAGCTGAGGCAAGAAAGGCGCCAGTGGCGACTCCCAGGCTCCTGCTGCCTGCTCCTTCCTGGAGAGGCAGCCTAAAAGCAAGGCAAGTCTGGGCAAGGCTAGCCCCCGGCAGAGCAGCCTCGCGCCAGGAACTCTGCCAGATCGGGGCTCTGAGCAGAGCTAGAGCTCTGCCGTACTGGAGGCGCACTTAGCTCCGTGCAAGCAGGGCTTTCAACTTGACGGGGCTGGGCTGCCTCCTCTTCCCCCGAGGAGGCTCGCTTCCCTGCTGGCTGTGCACTCGCCTATCAGGCGGGGGCGCAGGGCTCCTCCAGCAGGTCTTGCCTCAGGGGCTGCTTCCCCTGAGTTGGGGCTGTGGGCAGGAACCCAGACACGCAGGATCAGGCCCCAACCACCTGCACATGTCTCTGCTGGGGAGGAGAGTGCTAGGGAACCTACGTCTGTCATACACTTTCTGGGCACCCAAGGAATCAGCCTCCGTGTGTGCGGGGCTGAAAACCCCAGCCAGGGGCCCTGGGAGCCTGGTGCTCTCGGTGCGGCGCTGATTCTAGGCGGCCTAGAAACCGCTGGAGGAGCCCTGCAGTTGCCCTTCCCTTCCCTCTGACAGAGCTCTCACTGCTGAAGCCCTTGGCAGTGTGCAACCCACCACCCCCTAAGCCCTCCCCAACGACGCCTGGCACCTATGTGCAAAGGCAAGGCAGGATTGGAGCTGAGGCAAGGAAGGCACCAGTGGCGTCTCCCAGGCTCGCTCAGACAGCTCCTTCCTGGGGAGGGAGCCTAAAAGCAAGGCAAGTCTGGGCAAGGCGAGCCCCCGGCCGAGCAGCCTCGCGCCAGAAACTCTGCCAGATCGGGGCTCTGAGCAGAGCTAGAGCTCTGCCGTACTGGAGGCCCACTTAGCTCCGTGCAAGCAGGGCTTTCCTCTTGACTGGGCTCGGCTGCCTCCTCTTCTCCCGAGGAGGCTCGCTACACTGCTGGCTGTGCTCTCGCCTATCAGGCGGGCGCGCAGGGCTCCTCCAGCAGGTCTTGCCTCAGGGGCTGCTTCCCCTGAGTTGAGGCTGTGGGCGGGAACCCAGACACGCAGGATAAGGCCCCAACCACCTGCACATGTCTCTGCTGGGGAGGAGAGTGCTAGGGAACCTACGTCTCTCACACACTTTCTAGGCACCCACGGAGTCAGCCTCTGGGAGTGTGGGGATGCAAAACCCAGCCAGGGGCCCTTGGAACCTGGTGCTCTCCGTGCGGAGCTTTGTCTGGGCGGCCAAGGAACCGCTGAAGGAGCCCTGCTGTTGCCCTTCGCTTCCCTCTGACAGAGCTTTCACTGCTGGAGCCCTTGGCAGTGTGCAACCCACCAGCCCCTAAGCCCTCCTCAAGGACGCTTGGGACCTAAGTGCAAAGGCAAGGCAGGGGTAGAGCTGAAGCCAGGAAGGCGCCAGTGGCGTTTCCGAGCCTCACACAGCCTGCTCCTTCCTGGGGAGGGAGCCTTAAAGCAAGGCAAGTCTGCGCAAGGCTCGCCTATGGCAGAGCATCTTGGTGCCAGGAACTCTGCCAGATCGGGCCTCTGAACAGAGCTAGAGATCTGCCGTACTGGAGTCGCACTTAGCTTCGTGTAAGCAGGGATTTCAGCTTGACGGGGACTTGCTGCCTCCTCTTCCCCCGAGGAGGCTCGCTTCCCTGCTGGCTGTGCACTCGCCTATCAGGCGGGGGCGCAGGGCTCCTCCAGCAGGTCTTGCCTCAGGGGCTGCTTCCCCTGAGTTGGGGCTGTGGGCAGGAACCCAGACACGCAGGATCAGGCCCCAAACACCTGCACATGTCTCTGCTGGGGAGGAGAGTGCTAGGGAACCTACGTCTGTCATACACTTTCTGGGCACCCAAGGAATCAGCCTCCGTGTGTGCGGGGCTGAAAACCCCAGCCAGGGGCCCTGGGAGCCTGGTGCTCTCCGTGTGGCGCTGAATCTGGGCGGCCAAGCAACCGCTGGAGGAGCCCTGCAGTTGCCCTTCCCTTCCCTCTGACAGAATTCTCACTGCTGGAGCCCTTGGCAGTGTGCAACCCACCAGCCCCTAAGCTCTCCTTAAGGAGGACTGGGACCTAAGTGCAAAGGCAAGGCAGGATTGGAGCTGAGGCAAGAAAGGCGCCAGTGGCGACTCCCAGGCTCCTGCTGCCTGCTCCTTCCTGGAGAGGCAGCCTAAAAGCAAGGCAAGTCTGGGCAAGGCTAGCCCCCGGCAGAGCAGCCTCGCGCCAGGAACTCTGCCAGATCGGGGCTCTGAGCAGAGCTAGAGCTCTGCCGTACTGGAGGCGCACTTAGCTCCGTGCAAGCAGGGCTTTCAACTTGACGGGGCTGGGCTGCCTCCTCTTCCCCCGAGGAGGCTCGCTTCCCTGCTGGCTGTGCACTCGCCTATCAGGCGGGGGCGCAGGGCTCCTCCAGCAGGTCTTGCCTCAGGGGCTGCTTCCCCTGAGTTGGGGCTGTGGGCAGGAACCCAGACACGCAGGATCAGGCCCCAACCACCTGCACATGTCTCTGCTGGGGAGGAGAGTGCTAGGGAACCTACGTCTGTCATACACTTTCTGGGCACCCAAGGAATCAGCCTCCGTGTGTGCGGGGCTGAAAACCCCAGCCAGGGGCCCTGGGAGCCTGGTGCTCTCGGTGCGGCGCTGATTCTAGGCGGCCTAGAAACCGCTGGAGGAGCCCTGCAGTTGCCCTTCCCTTCCCTCTGACAGAGCTCTCACTGCTGAAGCCCTTGGCAGTGTGCAACCCACCACCCCCTAAGCCCTCCCCAACGACGCCTGGCACCTATGTGCAAAGGCAAGGCAGGATTGGAGCTGAGGCAAGGAAGGCACCAGTGGCGTCTCCCAGGCTCGCTCAGACAGCTCCTTCCTGGGGAGGGAGCCTAAAAGCAAGGCAAGTCTGGGCAAGGCGAGCCCCCGGCCGAGCAGCCTCGCGCCAGAAACTCTGCCAGATCGGGGCTCTGAGCAGAGCTAGAGCTCTGCCGTACTGGAGGCCCACTTAGCTCCGTGCAAGCAGGGCTTTCCTCTTGACTGGGCTCGGCTGCCTCCTCTTCTCCCGAGGAGGCTCGCTACACTGCTGGCTGTGCTCTCGCCTATCAGGCGGGCGCGCAGGGCTCCTCCAGCAGGTCTTGCCTCAGGGGCTGCTTCCCCTGAGTTGAGGCTGTGGGCGGGAACCCAGACACGCAGGATAAGGCCCCAACCACCTGCACATGTCTCTGCTGGGGAGGAGAGTGCTAGGGAACCTACGTCTCTCACACACTTTCTAGGCACCCACGGAGTCAGCCTCTGGGAGTGTGGGGATGCAAAACCCAGCCAGGGGCCCTTGGAACCTGGTGCTCTCCGTGCGGAGCTTTGTCTGGGCGGCCAAGGAACCGCTGAAGGAGCCCTGCTGTTGCCCTTCGCTTCCCTCTGACAGAGCTTTCACTGCTGGAGCCCTTGGCAGTGTGCAACCCACCAGCCCCTAAGCCCTCCTCAAGGACGCTTGGGACCTAAGTGCAAAGGCAAGGCAGGGGTAGAGCTGAAGCCAGGAAGGCGCCAGTGGCGTTTCCGAGCCTCACACAGCCTGCTCCTTCCTGGGGAGGGAGCCTTAAAGCAAGGCAAGTCTGCGCAAGGCTCGCCTATGGCAGAGCATCTTGGTGCCAGGAACTCTGCCAGATCGGGCCTCTGAACAGAGCTAGAGATCTGCCGTACTGGAGTCGCACTTAGCTTCGTGTAAGCAGGGATTTCAGCTTGACGGGGACTTGCTGCCTCCTCTTCCCCCGAGGAGGCTCGCTTCCCTGCTGGCTGTGCACTCGCCTATCAGGCGGGGGCGCAGGGCTCCTCCAGCAGGTCTTGCCTCAGGGGCTGCTTCCCCTGAGTTGGGGCTGTGGGCAGGAACCCAGACACGCAGGATCAGGCCCCAAACACCTGCACATGTCTCTGCTGGGGAGGAGAGTGCTAGGGAACCTACGTCTGTCATACACTTTCTGGGCACCCAAGGAATCAGCCTCCGTGTGTGCGGGGCTGAAAACCCCAGCCAGGGGACCTGGGAGCCTGGTGCTCTCCGTGTGGCGCTGAATCTGGGCGGCCAAGCAACCGCTGGAGGAGCCCTGCAGTTGCCCTTCCCTTCCCTCTGACAGAATTCTCACTGCTGGAGCCCTTGGCAGTGTGCAACCCACCAGCCCCTAAGCTCTCCTTAAGGAGGACTGGGACCTAAGTGCAAAGGCAAGGCAGGATTGGAGCTGAGGCAAGAAAGGCGCCAGTGGCGACTCCCAGGCTCCTGCTGCCTGCTCCTTCCTGGAGAGGCAGCCTAAAAGCAAGGCAAGTCTGGGCAAGGCTAGCCCCCGGCAGAGCAGCCTCGCGCCAGGAACTCTGCCAGATCGGGGCTCTGAGCAGAGCTAGAGCTCTGCCGTACTGGAGGCGCACTTAGCTCCGTGCAAGCAGGGCTTTCAACTTGACGGGGCTGGGCTGCCTCCTCTTCCCCCGAGGAGGCTCGCTTCCCTGCTGGCTGTGCACTCGCCTATCAGGCGGGGCGCAGGGCTCCTCCAGCAGGTCTTGCCTCAGGGGCTGCTTCCCCTGAGTTGGGGCTGTGGGCAGGAACCCAGACACGCAGGATCAGGCCCCAACACCTGCACATGTCTCTGCTGGGGAGGAGAGTGCTAGGGAACCTACGTCTGTCATACACTTTCTGGGCACCCAAGGAATCAGCCTCCGTGTGTGCGGGGCTGAAAACCCCAGCCAGGGGCCCTGGGAGCCTGGTGCTCTCGGTGCGGCGCTGATTCTAGGCGGCCTAGAAACCGCTGGAGGAGCCCTGCAGTTGCCCTTCCCTTCCCTCTGACAGAGCTCTCACTGCTGAAGCCCTTGGCAGTGTGCAACCCACCACCCCCTAAGCCCTCCCCAACGACGCCTGGCACCTATGTGCAAAGGCAAGGCAGGATTGGAGCTGAGGCAAGGAAGGCACCAGTGGCGTCTCCCAGGCTCGCTCAGACAGCTCCTTCCTGGGGAGGGAGCCTAAAAGCAAGGCAAGTCTGGGCAAGGCGAGCCCCCGGCCGAGCAGCCTCGCGCCAGAAACTCTGCCAGATCGGGGCTCTGAGCAGAGCTAGAGCTCTGCCGTACTGGAGGCCCACTTAGCTCCGTGCAAGCAGGGCTTTCCTCTTGACTGGGCTCGGCTGCCTCCTCTTCTCCCGAGGAGGCTCGCTACACTGCTGGCTGTGCTCTCGCCTATCAGGCGGGCGCGCAGGGCTCCTCCAGCAGGTCTTGCCTCAGGGGCTGCTTCCCCTGAGTTGAGGCTGTGGGCGGGAACCCAGACACGCAGGATAAGGCCCCAACCACCTGCACATGTCTCTGCTGGGGAGGAGAGTGCTAGGGAACCTACGTCTCTCACACACTTTCTAGGCACCCACGGAGTCAGCCTCTGGGAGTGTGGGGATGCAAAACCCAGCCAGGGGCCCTTGGAACCTGGTGCTCTCCGTGCGGAGCTTTGTCTGGGCGGCCAAGGAACCGCTGAAGGAGCCCTGCTGTTGCCCTTCGCTTCCCTCTGACAGAGCTTTCACTGCTGGAGCCCTTGGCAGTGTGCAACCCACCAGCCCCTAAGCCCTCCTCAAGGACGCTTGGGACCTAAGTGCAAAGGCAAGGCAGGGGTAGAGCTGAAGCCAGGAAGGCGCCAGTGGCGTTTCCGAGCCTCACACAGCCTGCTCCTTCCTGGGGAGGGAGCCTTAAAGCAAGGCAAGTCTGCGCAAGGCTCGCCTATGGCAGAGCATCTTGGTGCCAGGAACTCTGCCAGATCGGGCCTCTGAACAGAGCTAGAGATCTGCCGTACTGGAGTCGCACTTAGCTTCGTGTAAGCAGGGATTTCAGCTTGACGGGGACTTGCTGCCTCCTCTTCCCCGAGGAGGCTCGCTTCCCTGCTGGCTGTGCACTCGCCTATCAGGCGGGGGCGCAGGGCTCCTCCAGCAGGTCTTGCCTCAGGGGCTGCTTCCCCTGAGTTGGGGCTGTGGGCAGGAACCCAGACACGCAGGATCAGGCCCCAAACACCTGCACATGTCTCTGCTGGGGAGGAGAGTGCTAGGGAACCTACGTCTGTCATACACTTTCTGGGCACCCAAGGAATCAGCCTCCGTGTGTGCGGGGCTGAAAACCCCAGCCAGGGACCTGGGAGCCTGGTGCTCTCCGTGTGGCGCTGATCTGGGCGGCCAAGCAACCGCTGGAGGAGCCCTGCAGTTGCCCTTCCCTTCCCTCTGACAGAATTCTCACTGCTGGAGCCCTTGGCAGTGTGCAACCCACCAGCCCCTAAGCTCTCCTTAAGGAGGACTGGGACCTAAGTGCAAAGGCAAGGCAGGATTGGAGCTGAGGCAAGAAAGGCGCCAGTGGCGACTCCCAGGCTCCTGCTGCCTGCTCCTTCCTGGAGAGGCAGCCTAAAAGCAAGGCAAGTCTGGGCAAGGCTAGCCCCCGGCAGAGCAGCCTCGCGCCAGGAACTCTGCCAGATCGGGGCTCTGAGCAGAGCTAGAGCTCTGCCGTACTGGAGGCGCACTTAGCTCCGTGCAAGCAGGGCTTTCAACTTGACGGGGCTGGGCTGCCTCCTCTTCCCCCGAGGAGGCTCGCTTCCCTGCTGGCTGTGCACTCGCCTATCAGGCGGGGGCGCAGGGCTCCTCCAGCAGGTCTTGCCTCAGGGGCTGCTTCCCCTGAGTTGGGGCTGTGGGCAGGAACCCAGACACGCAGGATCAGGCCCCAAACACCTGCACATGTCTCTGCTGGGGAGGAGAGTGCTAGGGAACCTACGTCTGTCATACACTTTCTGGGCACCCAAGGAATCAGCCTCCGTGTGTGCGGGGCTGAAAACCCCAGCCAGGGGCCCTGGGAGCCTGGTGCTCTCGGTGCGGCGCTGATTCTAGGCGGCCTAGAAACCGCTGGAGGAGCCCTGCAGTTGCCCTTCCCTTCCCTCTGACAGAATTCTCACTGCTGGAGCCCTTGGCAGTGTGCAACCCACCAGCCCCTAAGCTCTCCTTAAGGAGGACTGGGACCTAAGTGCAAAGGCAAGGCAGGATTGGAGCTGAGGCAAGAAAGGCGCCAGTGGCGACTCCCAGGCTCCTGCTGCCTGCTCCTTCCTGGAGAGGCAGCCTAAAAGCAAGGCAAGTCTGGGCAAGGCTAGGCCCCGGCAGAGCAGCCTCGCGCCAGGAACTCTGCCAGATCGGGGCTCTGAGCAGAGCTAGAGCTCTGCCGTACTGGAGGCGCACTTAGCTCCGTGCAAGCAGGGCTTTCAACTTGACGGGGCTGGGCTGCCTCCTCTTCCCCCGAGGAGGCTCGCTTCCCTGCTGGCTGTGCACTCGCCTATCAGGCGGGGCGCAGGGCTCCTCCAGCAGGTCTTGCCTCAGGGGCTGCTTCCCCTGAGTTGGGCTGTGGGCAGGAACCCAGACACGCAGGATCAGGCCCCAACACCTGCACATGTCTCTGCTGGGAGGAGAGTGCTAGGGAACCTACGTCTGTCATACACTTTCTGGGCACCCAAGGAATCAGCCTCCGTGTGTGCGGGCTGAAAACCCCAGCCAGGGGCCCTGGCGAGCCTGGTGCTCTCGGTGCGGCGCTGATTCTAGGCGGCCTAGAAACCGCTGGAGGAGCCCTGCAGTTGCCCTTCCCTTCCCTCTGACAGAGCTCTCACTGCTGAAGCCTTGGCAGTGTGCAACCACCCCCCTAAGCCCTCCCCAACCACGCCTGGCACCTATGTGCAAAGGCAAGGCAGGATTGGAGCTGAGGCAAGGAAGGCACCAGTGGCGTCTCCCAGGCTCGCTCAGACAGCTCCTTCCTGGGGAGGGAGCCTAAAAGCAAGGCCAAGTCTGGGCAAGGCGAGCCCCGGCCGAGCAGCCTCGCCCAGAAACTCTGCCAGATCGGGGCTCTGAGCAGAGCTAGAGCTCTGCCGTACTGGAGGCCCACTTAGCTCCGTGCAAGCAGGGCTTTCCTCTTGACTGGGCTCGGCTGCCTCCTCTTCTCCCGAGGAGGCTCGCTACACTGCTGGCTGTGCTCTCGCCTATCAGGCGGGCGCGCAGCGCTCCTCCAGCAGGTCTTGCCTCAGGGGCTGCTTCCCCTGAGTTGAGGCTGTGGCGGAACCCAGACACGCAGGATAAGGCCCCAACCACCTGCACATGTCTCTGCTGGGGAGGAGAGTGCTAGGGAACCTACGTCTCTCACACACTTTCTAGGCACCCACGGAGTCAGCCTCTGGGAGTGTGGGGATGCAAAACCCAGCCAGGGGCCCTTGGAACCTGGTGCTCTCCGTGCGGAGCTTTGTCTGGGCGGCCAAGGAACCGCTGAAGGAGCCCTGCTGTTGCCCTTCGCTTCCCTCTGACAGAGCTTTCACTGCTGGAGCCCTTGGCAGTGTGCAACCCACCAGCCCCTAAGCCCTCCTCAAGGACGCTTGGGACCTAAGTGCAAAGGCAAGGCAGGGGTAGAGCTGAAGCCAGGAAGGCGCCAGTGGCGTTTCGAGCCTCACACAGCCTGCTCCTTCCTGGGGAGGGAGCCTTAAAGCAAGGCAAGTCTGCGCAAGGCTCGCCTATGGCAGAGCATCTTGGTGCCAGGAACTCTGCCAGATCGGGCCTCTGAACAGAGCTAGAGATCTGCCGTACTGGAGTCGCACTTAGCTTCGTGTAAGCAGGGATTTCAGCTTGACGGGGACTTGCTGCCTCCTCTTCCCCCGAGGAGGCTCGCTTCCCTGCTGGCTGTGCACTCGCCTATCAGGCGGGGGCGCAGGGCTCCTCCAGCAGGTCTTGCCTCAGGGCTGCTTCCCCTGAGTTGGGGCTGTGGGCAGGAACCCAGACACGCAGGATCAGGCCCCAAACACCTGCACATGCTCTGCTGGGGAGGAGAGTGCTAGGGAACCTACGTCTGTCATACACTTTCTGGGCACCCAAGGAATCAGCCT
>NW_017190115.1:0-11701 GCF_001704415.2 Capra hircus
TCTGGTTGAGTGTGAGACGCCTGGTCAGCATCCGTAGAGTAGGCCAGGTAGGGCCTGGGGGATGAATGTTCCGGAAACAGGTGACTCACCCTGACCTTTCCCTCTGCTCGTCCCCAGGATGTGACCGTTTCCTGCCTGGGAGGTCTCAAGCGCTGAGGATTTCAGTGGGCCCCTGAGGTAAGGTGACAGACATCTTTACAATAAGGGACAAAGTTTTTCTCCGTTCATTCGTGGGCTGACAACGTTGCTGTTGAGAGAGTATTCCTGATTGGGGATTACCTGACCATGATTGCTGGTGCTGACTTCAGGGCAAACATTGTTTCAGGTTTACAGCTTTCTGAGTGGCAACCTTAAAAACAGGCAGGGTGACTTGCTTTCTCCTGCCTTCTTGAAAGAAAAAAAGTAAGAGCACCATGGGTCTTAAGCTGTGTAGAGCTGACTCCTACCACTTGGTGAGGCTAACATGGGGCAATGCACATATCCTAAGGTTTTAGCTACCAAGCAAAGCAATGCAGGTGTGGGGGTTCCCTGGTGGCCTGGTGGTTAGGATTCTGGGCTTTCACTGCAGTGGTCTGGATTCAATCTCTGGTCAGGGAACTGGGACCCCACAAACCAAGCAGCCTTGCCATATGAATAAATGAATGAAGTGGTTCATTCAGAGAAAATGTGTTGTGATTTAACATGTTCACGTGGGATTACTTGCTCATTTCTGTACCCTTAAGGGCTTTATTTCATTAACTAAGTGAACTCCACTGGATGGGGGCGAGGCACCATCTGAGTTCATTTCATGTGAGTAAACAAGATCATAGGAAGCTCTATGCCCAGCAACTTGTGCCTACAGCTGTGTTGTATACTTATCTTGCTGCTACAGCTTTGAACTTCACAGCTTGTTTTGTTTTGGTCACAACATGTGGCTTCATAGGCTATTAGTTCCCCAACCAGGGGTCGAACACAGGATCCTGGCAGTGAGAGGGCTGAGTCCTAAGCAAACCACTGGACTGCCAGGCAACTCCTGTTTTTGGGTACTTTGGTTTGTTGTGTATGTGTGAGTGTGTGTGTGTGTGTGTGTTTTAATTTTTGCTGTATTAGTAGGAGAACTCTTCTGTGTGTAAGTATGATGTGAATGGTATTATAACTTGAAATGTTTGTGTTGTACATATGATCTCAAAATTGAATAGTTTGAAAGAACTTAACACTTGTTATCTCTTGGCCCAGGATCTCTCCTGAGGTAGTAGTCAAGCTTTTGTCTGGCTTGGCAACCTCTGAAGACTTAGCTTGTTGAATCTAAGCTCTCTCACTTGGCTGTACTCATGAAGCCTCAGTTCCTCCTTCTGTGGGCCTCTGCAAGGGGCTTCTCTTGTGGAGGCTGCTGTGTTTTCACAGAATGAGTGATTCAGGAAAGCACTTGCACCCATGAAAAGTTCAGAGTCTATTTTCAGATGTTATATGTCTTCACTCCTGTATTTGCTTAGTCTCACAGATCAACCCTGTGATAGACTAAGAGAGAACTACACAGGGGTGGGAATATCAGGAGATTCGATTCACTTGAAGGCTGGTTACCATACCCATCAATCTACCATGCCAGCCTTTTTTTTTTTTTTTATATGATCTCAATTCTTTCACTGTGAGCAAATTATTTGGCTTGTGTACTCTTCTTGTGTGCTGCTACTGCTGCTAAGCCGCATCAGACGTGTTGACTCTGCAATCTCATGGACAGCAGCCCACCAGGCTCCCGCATTCCTGGGATTCTCCAGCGAAAGAACACTGGAGTGGGTTGCCATTTCTTTTTCCAATGCATGAGAGTGAAGAGTGAAATTGAATTCGCTCAGTCATGTACAACTATTCGAACCCCATGGACTGTGGCCTACCAGGCTCCTCCGTCTGTGGGATTTTCCAGGCAAGAGTACTGGTGTGAGTTTCCATTGCCTTCTCTAGCTTGTGTGCTCTCCGGCTTGATCGACTCAATCCTTGATCTACTCAGTTCTAGACCTACTCATTTCTTGATATTCTATCAGGTCTCCTCTTTGTCCTGGAGTAAGTTTTCTGTTTCTCTGGATGGTTCCCATCAGCAAACAGACTGACTATAATGTGACCTGTCGTTAAAAATCCATCTTTTGGTGACACATCCTGCTTCTGCTGCTTTTATTTCATATTTGCTTATTATAGACCTCTGCAGAGTTGTTCCTAGACTTTGTTATCCCAAGTTCTCTCATTTTCCTTTAAAGCCACTTTTGTCAAGGCCACAAGTGAATTTCAAATGTTTAACTCAGTGGTCAATGTTTAGTTGTTATTTTTTTTAATTTATTGGCAGCGTTTATCAGAGTAGTTCATTTGCTCCTCCCTGAAAAAAAAAATGTTTCACTTGTATTACAGAGTGCTTCTCTTTCTTGCTTCTCTTCCACCTGCAGTTCTCCCATATACAATGTGTGACCTTTGTGTCTGGCTTTATTCAGATGTCATATTTTCTTTTAAAATATTTATTTATTTAGCTCTGTGGCATGTGGGATCTTAGTTCCCAGCCCAGGGATGGAACCTGTGGAGAGTCTAAACACTGGATCTCCAGGAAAGTCCCCTAGTTTGTGTACTTTCAAGATTCATCCATTTCACGGCTTTATAGCAGTGAATGTTTTTGTTTTATGTTTACGGCTGAATATGGTATATGAATATGGCAAATGGCTTCCATGCAGTGCATTCTGAGCATATAGCACAGTTTGTTTATCCATTCGTCAATTAATGGATAATACTTGGATGGTGTACTCTTTGTGGCTATTGTGAGTAATGTTGCTGTGAACACTGATTTTGCATGGACTGAACATTTTCAGTGTTTATGGATATATACAAAAGAGGGAAATTGCTGCATCATATGGCTACTCTATATTTACTTTTTGAGGTACTTTTGCAATAGTGGTTGTACCATTTTACAGCAATTACCTCAACAATATCTGAAGATTCCTTTTCTCCACATCCTCTGCAGCACTTGTTATATTTGTCATTTTGATTGGGTGTGAAGTAGTATCTCAGTGAGACTGATTTACATTTTGCTAGGGGTTTCCCTGGTGGCTCAGAAGGGAAAGTGTCTGCCTGCAATGTAGGAGACCTGGGATCAATTCCTGAGTCGGGAAGATCGCCTTGAGAAGGAAATGGTAATCCACTCCAGCACTCTTGCCTGGAAAATCCCATGGATGGAGGAGCCTGATAGGCTACAGTCCATGGGGTTGCAAAGAGTCGGAAATGTCTATTCAAATTCTTTTGCTGATTGTTAAATGCTTTTCTTTTGTTAATTGTTGTAGGAAACATCTAACTTAAATTTTTACCATTTTAACCATTTTTGCATGCCAAGTATTTCACACACTTTCATCAGCCTTTTGGAGAAAGAAATGGCAACCCACTCCAAATCCGATGGAGAAGGGCACCTTGTGAGCTTTAGTCCATGGGGATGCAAAGTTGGGCACAACTGAGTGACTAACACATATACACACACATAGTGACAGTGTTGTTTTGTTGTTGTTGTCATTGTTTTAGCTGTGCTGTGCAGCTTGAATGACAGTTCCCTGGTTGAGGATCATACCCAGGCCTCTGATAGGAAACTGTGGAGTCCTAGCCTCTGAACTGCCAGGGAATTCCTAATCACATTGTTATGAAACAGATCTCGACACCTTTACATCTTGCAAAATTGAAACTCTGTACCATCACCTGTCCCATTAAACAACAACTCCTCTTTTCTTCCCTGTTTCCCTAGACCATGGACTCGATCGTTCCTTTTTGTTTCCTCACTATTGCTTGACTATGTAAGCTATTTCATACAAGTAGAAACTTAACAGTATTTGTGTTTTTCTATGACTGGCTCATTTCATGTGGCTTGATGTCTGAAATGATCATGCATGTTGTAGCATGTGACAGAATTTTCTTTATATGGCTAAATAATGTTTCATTGTAGGTATATATCACATTTGATGGACAGTTAGATGCTTCCACCTCTTAGTTGTTGTGCTTTGTGCTGCTGTGTGCACGGCTGTGCAGATATCTCAAGACCCCATGTTAAGTTCTTTTGAATTTGTATCCTGAAGTGGAATTGCTGAATCATGTGTCAGCTCTTGTTTTCAATTTTTTGAGGAGCCTTTAAACTGTTTTCTGTAGCAGTTGTACCATTTTAAAATCTATCCATAACACACAAGGATCCAGTTTCTGTACATGCTTGCCAACAGTTGTCCTTTCCTTTCCTTCATATGTAAACACACACATATGCACACACAATTTTTTCATATCCTTTTCCATTATTATCACAAATTATGAATATAGTTCCTTGTGCTAGACAGTACGATCTTGTTTGTCTATTGTATATATTATAGTTCGCATCTGCTAATCACCAGCTCCCAGTCAATGCCTGCCCCACCTTTCCCCTCTTGGTAATCACATAGTCTGCTCTCTGTGTCTGTGAGTCTGTTTCTGTGTAATAGATAAGTTCATTTGTGTCATATTTTAGAGTCCATGTAAGTGATACCATATGATATTTGTCTTTCTCTTTTTTTAATTTTTATTTTTACTTAATTTTATTTTACAGCACTATATTGGTTTTGCCGTACTTTGACATGAATCCTCCATGGGTGTACATGAGTTCCCAATCCTGACCCCCCCGCCACCTCTCACCCCATATCATCTCTCTGGATCATCCCTGTGCACCAACCCCAAGCATCCTGTATCCTGCATCGAACATAGACTGGCTACTGTCTTACATGATAGTGTACATGTTTCAGTGCCATCATCCCAAATTATACCACCCTCTCCCTCTCCCTCAGAGTCCAAAAATCCGTTCTGTACATCTGTGTCTTGTCTGCTGTCTTGCATACAGGGTTATCATTACCATCTTTCTAAATTCCATATATATGTGTTAGTATACTGTATTGGTATTTTTCTTTCTGGCTTACTTCACTGTGTATAATTGGCTCCAGTTTCATCCATCTCATTAGAATTGATTCATATAATGTCTGCAAGCAATAAATGCTGGAGACGGTGTGGCGGAAAAGGAACACTCTTACACTGTTGGTGGGAATGCAATGTAGTACAGCCACTATGGAGAACAGTGTGGAGATTCCTTAAAAAATTGCAAATAGAACTGCCATACGACCCAGCAATCCCACTGCTGGGCATACACACTGAGGAAACCAGAATTGAAAGAGACACATGTACCCCAGTGTTCATCACAGCACTGTTTATAATAGCCAGGACATGGAAGCAACCTAGATGTCCATCAACAGATAACTGGATAAGAAAGCTGTGGTACATATACACAATGGAGTATTACTCAGCCATTAAAAAGAATCTATTGTCTTTCTCTTTCTGACTTCCTAAGTATTCTTTTTAATGCTAGTGTAGATTCAAGTATTTACTTACCACCATTTGTTGCTACTGTATAAAATGTGGTTGACTTTGAAAGTATTTGTCTTCTCTTCTGCAAGCTTTATATTAATTCTAATACTTGTGTTTTCTTCAAGATTTTGTATATACAAAAGTATGTTATCTCCAATGGACTATGACTTTTTCCTTTCCATTCTGAAGGCTGGTTTTTTTTTTTTTTTTTTTTTTCTAAACAACAGCAGCAATTCTATTTTGTTACCTGATTGCTCTGGTTATAGAACTGCCAGTATAATGTTGAGCCAAAGTGTGTAATAGACTTCCTTGTGTTGTTCCCAGTCTTAGAGGGAAAGCTTTCAGTTTTTCATTATTAAGTATGATGTTAGCTGTGGGTCTTTTACAGGTGCCCTTTGATTGAGAAAGTTCTCTTCTGTTCTTAATTATGAAGTGTTCTTTTCACCCCAGTTATGAAAAGGTGCTAGATTCAGGGAAATGCTTTTTCTTCAGGCAGATGTGTTATTTGTTTTATTGTTTTAAAATGGCATAATGTTGATTGACTTTCATATAATGAACCAACTTTGCATACCTCCATAAATCCCATGTGATCATGGTATACAATCTTTTTTATATGTTGTTGGATATTGTTTGGCAGTATTTTGTTGAGGACTCTTTCACCTGTATTCATAAGGGATATGGGGTGTGGTGTGTGGTGTGTGTGTGTGTGTGTGTGTGTGTGTGTGTGTGTGTGATGTCTCTGTCTGATACTGGTATGAGAGAAATACTGGCATCAATTTGCCTGCTATGTGGGGAAGAGACCTGTGGCGTAAAGGATGAAGCATTGTGGGATTTCAGTTTAGCCAGGATTAGAGGGAGAAATTTAGGATATATCAGTGTGGAATTGGGGTGAGATTATCAAGAGAGCTCATTCTCAATTTCCTAGGCAAGTGTTAAGTGCTTGACTTTGAATTATGCTGTTTGTTAAGTAGGTATGGATAGATTATACTTTGACTTTGCTACCTATTTTCTTTGTTAACATTTATGAAATTAGAATTTGTGAATCAGTTGTAATGTGCATTGAAGATACATTTTCTTCCAATTTTACTCCAAAACAAGATGCCATTGAATAGCTGATGCCTTTTACAAAGAGCCGTTAACCTTAAGTCTAAGAAATAAGCATGTTTGTCTTTAAGATACAGAAGCGCACTTAAAAGTTATAAATTTGCCCAAGAAGATGCAACTGGTGTGTGGTTAATTTAGAATTCCAACTTAATCTTCTTTGACTCCAAAGTCCATGTTTCTAAAAGCTGTACAACAGTGCTTTTGTAAAAATACTCATCCTTTACATGTGATGTCACCTAATGATCAGTAGTGTTGGGTTTTTTGTCATTATTTTTTTAACTAGAAGAGATTAAAATGAACGTGGGACAAAGCTATGATTCTAGAACCATGTAGACTTGTAGTCATAGGTTTTTCAGCTGTCATTGCGTCTCGTTGACACTCAGGGTCTTTGTCTGTAAGATAAGGGTGTTTATAACTACTGCAGAGTTCTGGAGATAATCAAATAGCCCATTTTTGTGTTCTTAACTAATATGTAGTATGTTTATCCTTAGGTGGCAGTTTGTATAAAGGAAGCACTGGGACTTGTGGCCGCACCCTCTAAGAATAAAAAAGTGTTAAAAATATGGAACGACTGTGTATGTTACATGAAGAAGAACAAGAGCCAGAAGTAAGGAAAAGGGAGGGAGAAACCAAACAAGTAGGTGATGATGATGATGATGAACTGATCTTGGTTGGAGTGGAAGATGCAAATGAAGATGCTGACGTGATCTTTGTTGGGATGACCTCAGCTTCAAAACCAGTCATTTCAAACATACTGAACAGAGATACTCCAGGTTCTTGTTCAAGGAGAAAAAGGTATGGTCACTTCAGGAAAGGTAACGCTCACAAATTACAGCCCGTTAGTCATGTGACTCCTACCTCAGAAGCGAAACTGTCTTGCCAGTTTCTGACTCCGAATCAAGATCAACAGATAGTCCTATTATTATTGAACCTCCGTCTCAAGCTGATTTGAAAAATATTTCACCACAGATAGTGCCTAATTGCTTTTCAAAGGAGTTATGTTCTTCTTTGATTACCTTCACAAGTTCATGTCAGCATCCAGTAGAAAGAGCAGTTTCTGCAGGAGATATGAATAAAAGTCCTCATGTATCAAAGCGACTTTCCGCTTGTGAAACAAATAGCAGAAATCCCAGAAGGCCTAAGCTCAGTGATGGCATTATAGGGGAACATTCTTTAGGGTTTCTCCCCTTCAGGTATTTTTCATAGAGTGCCCACTCAGCAAAGCACACCAGACCGTGTCCATACCTCACTAAGCCACGCTCAGAATGGAGAACCTTTGTCCGACACCCTTTCCCAAAGGACAGTGTTCATTGCAAGCCTGTAAGACCTTTAGGGGAAAATGGACTGACAAAAACTGATTTTCCAAGTTTAGCAAGTCCAGACAAGATTGTTGATCCCACAGAAGGAAATCTGATTGTGTTACTTCGTGACTTCTACTATGGAGAGCATATAGGAGTTGGGCAGCCAGAACCGAAGACCCACACAGCGTTTAAATGCCTCAGCTGCTTGAAAGTTCTAAAAAATGTCAAGTTTATGAATCACATGAAGCACCATTTGGAACTTGAGAGGCAGAGAGGTGACAGCTGGAAAAACCACACCACCTGCCAGCACTGCCTCCGCCAGTTTCCTACTCCCTTCCAGCTGCAGTGTCACATTGAAAGTGTCCACACTCCCCAGGGGCCCTCCGCAGTCTGTCAAATCTGTGAGTTGTCCTTTGAGACAGATCAGGTTCTCTTAGAGCACATGAAAGACAATCATAAGCCTGGTGAAATGCCCTATGTATGCCAGGTTTGCAGTTACAGATCATCATTTTTTGCAGATGTGGATGCACATTTCCGAGCATGCCATGGTAACACTAAGAATTTACTTTGCCCGTTTTGTCTCAAAATTTTTAAGACTGCAACAGCATACAGACGTCATCATAGAGGGCACTGGGAAAAGAGTTTTCACCAGTGTTCCAAATGTCGGCTACAGTTTTTAACTTTCAAAGAGAAAAGGGAACACAAGACCCGGTGTCATCAAATGTTTAAGAAGCCTAAGCAGCTAGAAGGATTGTCTCCTGAAACAAAAGTTGTTATTCAGGTATCACTGGAACCCCTTCAAGCAGGATTGGTGGAAATAGCATCCATTACTGTGAACACATCTGATTTTGAATCATCACCCCCAAATCTAAAAGTAGGAGGTCAAAAAAAGAAAACAAAAGTTAATTCTGCTTTCAGTAAGTCTGAAGCAAGTATTTCAGTCAAAGTTAAAAACCCCATTAAAACAAAAAGATCGAATTATAGCATTATTCAGTAATATCAAATATAGGGAAAGCGATGGGTAATTTATGTGATTTTGTTTTAAATACAGGAAGTACAATTTTGTTTGATCTGCATATGAGATGCTATTTAAAAATCTATCTGTTTTCATATAATTGTCTTAACATGTAAAAACAATGTGTGCATGTAGGAAAAGTAACAACCTATTTTGTATTTGATGTTACTTGTAAGTTTGAAAGCTCTGCTATACATATAATCTGTAGAGTGTTTTAGCAACATAATTTTCAACTGTTTTCATGCCTTGAAGATCTCAGTATCAGCTATATAGCCAGATGTGAATGTCACTCTCTGAAGTGCCTCTTGGGCTGATCTAAGATAACCTGGCTCTGAAAGCGTGCAGTGGAGAAGTTGATGGAGAAGCTCTGATGTGAGTTTGGACCAGACACGGGATTTAATCAGTGAAGAGCTGTGGCTTCTTGTCCCAGCTGAGGAAGAGGCATACATTCACTCCAGGCATAGAGCCAAGGTAGAAGGAACACTATCTCAGAGTGCTTTTACCTAGCCCAGGGACATCTCAAGGAAGCCAGCCGTTAAAATGCCTGTGTTTGGTGAGAGAGGCTTGCAAGCATCAAGCAGGCCCTGTGTATCATTGACTGCAGTTGGAGAAGCAGAGATAGTTAATAGAATGAGTCCTGGTGCCTGTGGACCTACTGTTGAGTGATCAAAAGGGGAATTTGATTCATTCCGTCCCCTTTGCCATTTGGCTGGCCTGTAGTCACAATGAGGTAGGCATATCTGTGTCAGACACAGTAGGACAGCAAATTAAACTTCCCAAAGGAAAAAGAGCCTTGACGTGCACTTTGATTTGTGCTGGACCCATAGTTTCAACTGAAAAGGATCAAACATAGGGAATCTGTTCAGCTTTTGAATTGGGCTCAACTGAGGTCTCTTACCCTTAAGCTACAATGGAGTTGTCCAAGAATAGTAAATAGAGTGGATAAAAATAGTCCAGGGTGATTAAACCCTTTTTAGTACTCGTCCTTACCTTTTCCAGTTACATGTGTCTTACCCTAGTTGAACACGTGAAAATTTCAGTTTTGTATCTTATCTTGCCTTGGACACAAATGTAGTGCAGTTAACAGCTAATTCTCTGCGTGTGTAATTTCCCATTGTGTCAAACTAATTGAGTTCAGTCTTTCTTGACACAGTCTGATGTGCAAGAATTGTCTCATGTATTTCAGTAATTTTCAGGTCATAGAGTTTTCCTTCCTCTATCTTACCAACTAATCTGTGATTATGCTTGTGGAAACCTTTTTTCTTGCGGTCTCCAAGGGCTGTTTCACAGACCTGTGGGGTTCCCTCTTAAGTATTGGTTCCTGAACATCAGCACACTTGGCTGCCTCTGTAGGTTCTTGGAGTTGCGTCTCCTCCTGGAGTTAAACATTACCCTTTTCCACTTCTGGCACAGATACCTAGCAATCTCTGTGCACCATTCAAGGAAGCTGGGATCCTGTCTGTAGACCTTGCCAGGAGAAACTCTCCGTTTCCTCTTCCTTTCTCCTCCTCTTTGTCTCTCCCCACTCTCCCCCCTCCTCAGTTTATTTAAGTCCTCTAAGCTTTCACGAAATGCTGGAAGGTGCTAATCACCAAGGGGTTAGCATCGCTCTCAGAACTGAAGAGGAAGGACTACAGATGATGAAGCTGTAGTGAATCTATTGTCTCCATTTTAGGTAATTTCCTGAGTGTAAATTCAAATTCAAATAAATTGTATTTATTTCCTCAAAGCTTGATTGATTTATTTGCACTTTGAATATTTTACTAGGCCTTTCCAGTTAGTTTACTTGGGCCAAAGCTCTTTGCTGAGTGTCAGCTTAAACCACTTTTAGTTGTATAAAGAGTGTGTGTGTGTTCTGGTCTCAGGTGAAACTCTATGCATAAATAAATATGCAGACTATTATTCTTATCTCCTTTCTTCGATTTCTATAGTAAAAAACACGAAATGTTTTCATTATGTGTTTTTATTGTTGCTTAGTATTATCAACACTGTTACTGTTAGTCGCTGTGAAGTATGCTCCTAAGGAGTACAAGTTGTATTTATTGCCAGATTAAAAGTTCCAGCAATATGGTCCCTGACTGCTTCCTCTCTTCCATTCTCTGTCCTTCTACTCTACTATATTCCCCACTAATGTTCTCCTTTTGACAACACTGGCCTTGGTTTTCCTCCATCAAATTCCATTTCTTCCCGATCCAAAGACTGCAAGTGCTGTTCTTCTGGAAATGCTCTTCCCGTAGGCCTGCATGGCTTGCTACCTCCCTTGTTTGAGCTTCACCAATGCTGTTCAAATAACACAATCAAATCTTCAACCCCCTCTCTTTCCTCCTCCTCCTTAAAGGCACTTGAAGTCTCTATCCTCTTCTTCCCTCTCCAGCCTAAATTTCCTAAATTTTCACACACACACACACAAAAGAAGAGATAATAACATCAGGGCTTTGCTTCTTAGAATTAACTTGAGTCAGTTTCTGTGCCTGCAAATAAAAGATAGTTAATAGTGAGTTGAGTTCTTTCAGGAGCTTCCTCTGTTTTTCTATTGATAACCTCTATATTTTGTTCACACAATGACACTTTGCTTACAAATATATTGAATATCTGTCAAGATTACTTTGACTGCCTTTTGTGAATTCCCTGTCTGCTTTGCTTGTTTTCAAGTAAAATTTATCATTTATTGAGGCCAAAAATTGTAAGTAAAATTAGTATGTGTAGACATTTTTAAAAAATTTCTGCTGTCTGTTTACAAATAACATGGCATATTTTTATTTCTACATAATCGTATTGTGTTGGCCAGTTCTAAACTTCTAAACAGTGATGTGTAAATGGGCTTTCTTGTTCTGAGTACCATCAAAAAGCAATGGAGTATCTTGGCTTAATCAATTGTTTTTTTTAGATCTTGAGAGAATTTGTTTGGTTTACA
>NW_017190116.1:0-11566 GCF_001704415.2 Capra hircus
GTCTACAGCTCGTGAGATGGAAAGCGACAGTGGACCGCGCCCACTCGAGACGAGGACTGGTCCCCTGGGGAGATCCAGAAGTACCCCAAGATGCATGTCAGCACTGGAGAGGAATCCTCAGGTTCCGGCACCGACTCCGCACAAGGTCTTACACCCCGGCATCGACGGGAGAGGAATCCGGAGAGGCCCCTGAGCAACTCGCATGGGGATTGGCCTTTCCTGAGGCCACCAGAGCAGGTCCCTGAGGTCCCCGTCCTAAGTCGAGAGCACCTGCCGCAACTCGAGAAAATCCAGGAGGTTCTCCCCTCCAGGCGAGATGAGGCCCATTTCCGCTGAGGCGTCTCGAGGCTAATCACACCTAACTTCTGGAACTTCCAAAGGGTCCTTCACACCCTTGCTGCAACTCAAGAAGTTCCCCGACATACCCGTCTCCACTCGAGAGAAAGCACGAGAGTCCCGCCCACATCCAGAGGAGCCCCGTTTCCGCCTCCTTGCTCGAGAGACGGGTTCCTTTCGCTTGCGTGGTCGGGAAAGAATTCCCGGCGTTCCTGTCGCATCTCAAGAGGAGGCACTCTCCACAGGAAAGGCGAGAGGAACTCCAGGGTCGTGCCACCATTCCCAGAGTCCTCCAGATGTCTCAGTCCATTCCAGGGAAACCTGTTTCCCTGCACTGTTTCGACTTTCAAGCCGAGGATCGACTCACACCACGGTGGCACGAGGGACTGCCCTGTGGGGAAAGCCTCGTGGGAAAGCCTCGCGGAAAGGCTTCGAGGGAAAGCCACAGATCCCTTGATGCACGCGAAGGGAAGCGTGACACTGCTGCTACAGCTCGGGAGGAAATCACACGTGCATGCCTCAGTCCGAGATGAGGACTGACTCCCCTGGGAGACTCCAGAAGTACCCCAAGTTCCATGTCAGCACTGGAGAGGAATCCTCAGGTTCCGACACCCACTCACACACAAGATCTCAGGCCCCGGCATCACCGGAGAGGAATCCCGAGAGGCCCCCGAGCAACTCGCATGGGGACTGGCCTTTCCTGAGGCCTCCAGAGCGGGTCCCTGAGGTCCCTGTCGTAAGTCGAGAGCACCTGCCGCAACTTGAGAAAATGCAGGAGGTTCTCCACCTCCAGGCGAGATGAGGCCCATTTCCGCTGAGGCGTCTGGAGGCTAATCACATCTAACATCTGGAACTTCCCAAAGGGTCCTTCAACACCCTTGCTGCAACTCAAGAAGTTCCCCGACATACCCGTCTCCTCTCGTGAGGAAGCACGAGAGTCCGCCCACATCCAGAGGAAGACCTGTTTCCGCTCCTAGCTCCGAGAGGAGGGATCCTTTCCCTGCGTGGTGGGGAAAGAATTCCCCGCGTTCCCCGTCGCATCTCAAGAGGAGCGCGCTCTCCACAGGAAAAGGCAGAGGAACTCCAGGGTCGTGCCACCATTCCCAGAGTCCCCCCAGATGTCTCAGTCCATTCCAGGGAAACCTATTTTCCCTGCACTGCCTCCTACTTTAAGCCGAGGATCGACTCACACCACGGTGGCACGTGGGACAGCCCTGTGGGAAAGCCTCTTGGGAAAGCCCTCGTGGGAAAGCCTCGAGGGAAAGCCAGCAGATCCTTGATGCACGCGACAGGGAAGGCGATGACACTGCTGCTACAGCTCGGGAGGAAGCCGCAACATGGCATGCCCCCACTCGAGGCTAGGACTGACTCCCCTGGGTAGACTCCAGAAGTACCCCAAGATCCATGTCAACACTGGAGAGGAATCCTCAGGTTCCGGCACCGATTCCTCACAAGGTCTTAGGCCCCAGCATCGACGGGAGAGGAATCCGAGAGGCTCCCGAGCAACTCGCATGTGGACTGGCGTTTCCTGAGGCCACCATAGCGGATCCCTATGGTCCCCGTCGTAAGTCGAGAGCACCTGCCGCAACTCGAGAAAATCCAGGAGGTTCTCCCCACCAGGCGAGATGAGGCCCATTTCCGCTGAGGCGTCTAGAGGCTAATCACATCTACAATCTGGAACTTCCAAAGGGTCCTTCACACCCTTGCTGCAACTCAAGAAGTTCCCCGACATACCCGTCTCCACTCGAGAGAAAGCACGAGAGTCCCGCCCACATCCAGAGGAGCCCCGTTTCCGCCTGATAGATCCAGAGGAGGGATCGTTTCCCTGTGTGGTCGTGAAAGAATTCCCGGCGTTCCCGGCGCATCTCAAGAGGAGGCGCTCTCCACAGGAAAGGCAAGAGGAACTCGAGGGTCGTGCCACCATTCCAGAATCCGCCAGAAAATTCCTTGTCGGGAATTTTATTGGCCTTCGCCGTAAACCTAGCTATTCAGCCTTTTTCCTCCAGTTAATCTTCTTACTACCCTATAATTTCTTAATCTCATCTTACATTAATAAATACACAAGACTTTCCACGTCAACGCCGTCCATCCGTCGAATTCCCTGGATCCAGCGGGGCAGGACCCCGGCACACTGAGATATCTGGGGGACTCTTGGAATGATGGCACAACACTGGAGTTTCTCTCGCCTTTCCTTTGGAGAGCGCCTCCTCATGAGATGCGACGGGAACACCTGGAATTCTTTCCGGAACATACAGGAAAAGATACCTGACCGCGAGGTACGAGGCGGAAACGGGGCTCCTCTGGATGTGGGCGGGACTCTCGTGCTTCTCTCGAGTGGAGTCAGATATGTTGGGGAACTTCTTGAGTTTGCAGCAAGGGTGTGAAGGACCCTTTGGAAGTTCCAGGGGTTAGGTGTGATTAGCGTCGAGACGCCTCAGCGGAAATCGGCCTCATCTCGCCTGGAGGCGAGAGCCTCCTGAATTTTCTCGAGTTGCGGAAGGCTCTCCACTTACGACAGGAACTCAGGGACCCACTCTGGTGGCCTCAGGAAAAGGCCAGTCCCCATGCGAGTTGCTCGTGGGGCCTCTCGGGATTCCTCTCCTGTCTATGCTGGGACCTAAGACCTTGTGTGGAGTCGGTGCCGGAACCTGAGGATTCCTCTCCAGTGCTGACATGTTTTTGGGATACTTCTGAAGTCTCCCCAAGGGGAATCAGTCCTCGTCTCGAGTGGGGGCATGCGCATGCTCCTTCCTCCGAGCTGTAGCAGCAGTGTCATGCTTCCCGTCGCGTGGATCAATGGATCTGTGGCTTTTCCTCTAGGCTTTTCCTAGAGGATTTCCCACGAGGCTTTCCCACAGGGCTGTCCCGTGCGTGCCACCGTGGTGTGAGGCGATCCTCGGCATGAAAGTTTAAGCACTCTGTAAAAACAAGATCCTCTGGAATGGACTGAGACATCTGGGGACGCTTGGAATGGTGGCACGACCATGGAGTTCCTCTCTCCCTTCCTGTGGAGAGCGCCTCCCTGAGATGCGACGGGAATGCCGGAAGTTCTTTCCCGACCAAGCAGGGAAAGGATCCCTCTCTCGAGCTAGGAGGCGGAAACGGGGCTACTCTGGATGTGGCAGGACTCTCGTGTTTCCTCTCGAGTGGAGATGGGTATGTCGGGGAACTTCTTGAGTTGCAGCAAGGGTGTGAAGGACCCTTTGGAAGTTCCAGAGGTTAGGTGTATTAGCCTCGAGACACCTCAGCGGAAATGGGCCTCATCTCGCCTGGAGGGGAGAACCTCCTGGATTTTCTCGAGTTTCGGCAGGTGCTCGACTTACGACGGGGGACCTCAGGGACCCGCTCTGGTGGCTCATCAAAGGCCAGTCCCCATGCCAGTTGCTGGGGGGCCTCTCGGATAATTCCTCTCCTGACGTCGATGCTGACGGGGTCTCCCCTAAGATCCTCCTCTTGAGGGCACGCACGTGTGGAGCTGTCGGTCACCTTCCCCGTGTGGAACCTGAGGCTTTCTCACAGGGCTTTCCTCTCCAGTGCTGACATGGATCTTGGGGTACTAACGTCTGGAGTCTCTCAGACTTCAGGGGAATCATCTTCGTCTCAATGGGGCATGCACGTGCGCTTTCCTCCCGAGGAGAGCTGATTAGTTTCATTTTTTGGGCAGTGTCACAAGTAGTAGACCTGGTATTCCCTTTGAGTTAAGTGTTATAACCCACTGATCTATAGGGTAACTTTAATCTTTGAAATGCAGGCTTCCCCTCGTTTAACAAGCTTTCCCAGAACGAGGCTTTCAAAAGTATAAAAGGCACAGGGCTGACCAGTTTCTCCACGTGACTCACCGTGGTGTGAGTCAGATCCTCGAGGCTTGATATTCAAAGTCGATGGTGAAAATTCCTTGCAGTGCAGGGAAAACAGGTTTCCCTGGAATGGACTGAGATATCTGGGGGACTCTGGAATGGTGGCACGACCCTGGAGTTCCTCGCCTTTCCTGTGGAGAGCGCCTCCTCTTGAGATGCGACGGGAACACCGGGAATTCTTTCCCGAACACGCAGGGAAAGGATCCCTCCCTCGAGCTATGAGGCGGAAACGGGGCTCCTCTGGATGTGGGCGGGACTCTCGTGCTTCCTCTCGAGTGGAGACGGGTATGTCGGGGAACTTCTTGAGTTGCAGCAAGGGTGTGAAGGACCCTTTGGAAGTTCCAGAGGATAGGTGTGATTAGCCTCGAGACGCCTCAGCGGAAAATGGGCCTCATCTCGCCTGGAGGGGAGAACCTCCTGGATTTTCTCGAATTGCGGCAGGTGCTCTCGACTTATGACGGGGACCTCAGGGACCCGCTCTGGTGGCCTCAGGAAAGGCCAGTCCCCATGCGAGTTGCTCGGGGGCCTCGGGATTCCTCTCCCGATGCCGGGCCTAAGATCTTGTGTGGAGTCGGTTGGAACCTGAGGATTCCTCTCCAGTGCTGACATGGATCTTGGGTACTTCTGGAGTCTCCCCAGGGGAGTCAGTCCTCGTCTCGAGTGGGGGCATGCACGTGCGCTTTCCTCCCGAGCTGTAGCAGCAGTGTCGCGCTTCCCTTCGCGTGATCAAGGGATCTGTGGCTTTCCCTCGAGGCTTTTTAGGCTTTCCACGAGGCTTTCCCACAGGGCTGTCCCACGTGCCACCGTGGTGTGAGTCGATCCTCCGGCTTGAAAGTCGAGGCAGTGCAGGGAAAACAGGTTTCCCTGGAATGGACTGAGACATCTGGGGGACTCTGGGAATGGTGGCACGACCCTGGAGTTCCTCTCGCCTTTCCTGTGGAGCGCCTCCTCTTGAGATGCGACGGAAACGCCGGGAATTCTTTCCCGACCACGCAGGGAAAGGATCCCTCCTCTCGAGCTAGGAGGCGGAAACGGGGCTCCTCTGGATGTGGGCGGGACTCTCGTGCTTCCTCTCGAGTGGAGACGGGTATGTCGGGAAACTTCTTGAGTTGCAGCAAGGGTGTGAAGGACCCTTTGGAAGTTCCAGAGGTTGGTGTGATTAGCCTCGAGACGCCTCAGCACAAATGGGACTCATCTAGCCTGGAGGGGAGAACCTCCTGGATTTTCTCGAGTTGCGGCAGGTGCTCTCGACTTACGATGGGACCTCAGGGACCCGCTCTGGTGGCCTCAGGAAAGCCAGTCCCCATGCGAGTTGCTCGGGGCCTCTCGGGATTCTTCTCCCGTCGATGCCGGGGCCTAAGCTTGTGTGGAGTCTGTGCCGGAACCTGAGGATTCCTCTCCAGTGCTGACATGGATCTTGGGTACTTCTGGAGTCTCCCCAGGGAGTCAGTCCTCGTCTCGAGTGGGGGCATGCACGTGCGCTTTCCTCCGAGCTGTAGCAGCATGTCACGCTTCCCTTCGCGTGGATCAAGGGATCAGTGGCTTTCCTTTCGAGGCTTTCCCACGAGGCTTTCCCACCCACGTGCCACCGTGGTGTGAGTCGATCCTCGGCTTGAAAGTCGAGGCAGTGCAGGGAAAACAGGTTTCCCTGGAATGGACTGAGACATCTGGGGGACTCTGGGAATGGTGGCACGACCCTGGAGTTCCTCTCGCCTTTCCTGTGGAGAGCGCCTCCTCTTGAGATGCGACGGGAACGCCGGGAATTCTTTCCCGACCACGCAGGGAAAGGATCCCTCCTCTCGAGCTAGGAGGCGGAAACGGGGCTCCTCTGGATGTGGGCGGGACTCTCGTGCTTCCTCTCGAGTGGAGACGGGTATGTCGGGGAACTTCTTGAGTTGCAGCAAGGGTGTGAAGGACCCTTTGGAAGTTCCAGAGGTTAGGTGTGATTAGCCTCGAGACGCCTCAGCGGAAATGGGCCTCATCTCGCCTGGAGGGGAGAACCTCCTGGATTTTCTCGAGTTGCGGCAGGTGCTCTCGACTTACGACGGGGACCTCAGGGACCCGCTCTGGTGGCCTCAGGAAAGGCCAGTCCCCATGCGAGTTGCTCGGGGGCCTCTCGGGATTCCTCTCCCGTCGATGCCGGGGCTAAGACCTTGTGTGGAGTCGGTGCCGGAACTGAGGATTCCTCTCCAGTGCTGACATGGATCTTGGGGTACTTCTGGAGTCTCCCCAAGGGAGTCAGTCCTCGTCTCGAGTGGGGGCATGCACGTGTGCACTTTCCTCCCGAGCTGTAGCAGCAGTGTCACGCTTCCCTTCGCGTGGATCAAGGGATCTGTGGCTTTCCCTCGAGGCTTTCCCACGAGGCTTTCCCACAGGGCTGTCCCACGTGCCACCGTGGTGTGAGTCGATCCTCGGCTTGAAAGTCGAGGCAGTGCAGGGAAAACAGGTTTCCCTGGAATGGACTGAGACATCTGGGGGACTCTGGGAATGGTGGCACGACCCTGGAGTTCCTCTCGCCTTTCCTGTGGAGAGCGCCTCCTCTTGAGATGCGACGGGAACGCCGGGAATACTTGACCGACCACGCAGGGAAAGGATCCCTCCTCTCGAGCTAGGAGGCAGAAACGGGGCTCCTCTGGATGTGGGCGGGACTGTCGTGCTTCCTCTCGAGTGGAGACGGGTATGTCGGGGAACTTCTTGAGTTGCAGCAAGGGTGTGAAGGACCCTTTGGAAGTTCCAGAGGTTAGTTTTGATTAGCTTCGAGACGCCTCATTGGAAATGGGCCTCATCTCGCCTGGAGGGACAACCTCCTGGATTTTCTCGGGTTGCGGCAGGTGCTCTCGACTTGCGACGGGGACCTCAGGGACCCGCTCTGGTGGCCTCAGGAACGGTCAGTCCCCATGCGAGTTGCTCGGGGGCCTCTCGGGATTCCTCTCCCGTCGATGCCGGGGCCTAAGACCTTGTGTGGAGTCGTTGCTGGAACCTGAGGATTCCCCTCCAGTGCTGACATGGATCTTGGGGAACCTCTGGAGTCTCCCCAGGGGAGTCAGTCCTCGTCTCGTGTGGGGGCATGCACATGGGCTTTCCTCTCGAACTGTAGCAGCAGTGTCGCGCTTCCCTTCGCGTGGATCAAGGGATCTGTGGCTTTCCCTCGAGGCTTTCCCACGAGGCTTTCCCACAAGGCTGTCCCACGTGCCACTGTGGTGTGAATCGATCCTCGGCTTGAAATTCGAGGCAGTGCAGGGAAAACAGGTTTCCCTGGAATGGACTGAGACATCTGGGGAACTCTGGGAATGGTGGCACGACCCTGGATTTCCTCTCGCCTTTCCTGTGGAGAACGCCTCCTGTTCAGATGCGACGGGAACGCCAGGAATCCTTTCCCGACGACACAGGGAGAGAATCAATCCTCTCGAGCTATGAGGCGGAAACGGGGCTCCTCTGGATGTGGGCGGGACTCTCGTGTTTCCTCTCGAGTGAAGACGGGTATGTCGGGGAACTTCTTGAGTTGCAGCAAGGGTGTGAAGTACCCTTTGGAAGTTCCAGAGGTTAGGTGTGATTAGCCTCGAGACGCCTCAGCGGAAATGGGCCTCATCTCGCCTGGAGGGGAGAACCTCCTGGATTTTCTCGAGTTGCGGCAGGTGCTTTCCACGTAGGACGGGGACCACAGGGACCCGCTCTGGTGGCCTCAGGGAAGGCCAGTCCCCATGCGAGTTGCTCGGGGGCCTCTTAGGATTCCTCTCCCGTTGATGCCGGGGCCTAAGTCCTTGTGTGGAGTCGTTGCCAGAATCTGAGGATTCCTCTCCAGTGCTGACATGGATTAGGGGTACTTCTAGAGTCTCCCCAGGGGAGTCAGTCCTCGTCAGATTGGGGGCATGCACTTGGGCTTTCCTCCGAGCTGTAGGAGCAGTGTCACGCTTCCCTTCGCGTGGATCAAGGGATCTGTGGCTTTCCCTCGAGGCTTTCCCACGAGGCTTTCCCACAGGGCTGTCCCACGTGCCACCGTGGTGTGAGTCGATCCTCGGCTTGAAAGCCGAGGCAGTGCAGGGAAAGAGGTTTCCCTGGAATGCACGGAGACATCTGGGGGACTCTGGGAATGGTGTCACGACCCTGGAATTCCTCTCGCCTTTCCTGTGGAGAGCGCCTCCTCTTGGGATGCGACGGGAACGCCGGGAAATTTTTCCCGATCACGCAGGGAAAGGATCCCTCCTCTCAAGCTAGGAGGCGGAAACGGTGCTCCTCTGGATGTGGGCGGGACTCTCGTGCTTCCTCTGGAGTGGAGACGGGTATGTCGGGGAACTTCTTGAGTTGCAGCAAGGGTGTGAAGGACCCTTTGAAGTTCCAGAGGTTAGGTGTGATTAGCCTCGAGACGCCTCAGCGGAAATGGGCCTCATCTCGCCTGGAGGGGAGAACCTCCTGGATTTTCTCGAGTTGCGGCAGGTGCTCTCGACTTACGACGGGGACCTCAGGGACCCGCTCTGGTGGCCTCAGAAAGGTCTCCCCATGCGAGTTGCTCGGGGGCCTCTCGGGATTCCTCTCCCGTCAATGTCGGGGCCTAAGACCTTGTGTGGAGTCGCTGCCGGAACCTGAGGATTCCTCTCCAGTGCTGACATGGATCTTGGGGTACTTCTGGAGTATCCCCTGAGGAGTGAGTCTTCGTCTCGTGTGGAGGCATGCACTTGTGCTTTCCTCCCGAGCTGTAGCAGCAATATCATGCTTCCCGTCGGGAGGATCAAGGGATCAGTGGCTTTCCCTCGGTGCTTTCCCACGAGGCTTTCCCATGAGGCTTTCCCTCAGGGCTGTCCCACGTGCCACCGTGGTGTGAGTCAATCCTCGGCTTGAAAGTCGAGGCAGTGCAGGGAAAACAGGGTTTCCTGGAATGGACTGAGACATCTGGGGGACTCTGGGAATGGTGGCACGACCGTGGAGTTCCTCTGGCCTTTCCTGTGCAGAGCGCCTCCACTTGAGATGCGACGGGAACGCCGGGAACTCTTTCCCGACCACGCAGGGAAAGGATCCCTCCTCTCTAGCTATGAGGCGGAAACGGGGCTCCTCTGGATGTGGGCGGGACTCTCGTGCTTCGTCTCGAGTGGAGACAGGTATGTCGGGGAACTTCTTGAGTTGCAGCAAGGGTGTGAAGGACCCTTTGGAAGTTCCAGATATTAGGTGTGATTATCCTCGAGACGCCTCAGCGGAAATGGGCCTCATCTCGCCTGGAGGGGAGAACCTCCTGGATTTTCTCGAGTTTCGGCAGGTGCTCTCAACTTAAGACGGGACCTCAGGGACCGCTCTGGTGGCCTCAGGAAAGGCCAGTCCCCAAGCGAGTTGCTCTGGAGCCTCTCGGGATTCCTCTCCCGTCGATGCCGGGGCCTAAGACCTTTTTGGAGTCGGGGCCAACTCTGAGGATGCCTCTGCATTGCTGACATGAATCTTTCCGTACTTCTGGAGTCTCGCCAGGGGAGTCATTCCTCATCTCGTGTGGGGGCATGCACCTGCCATTTCCTCACGAGCTGTAGCAGCAGTGTCACGCTTGCTGACGTGTGGATCAAGGGATCTGTCGCTTTCCATTGAGGCTTTCCCACGAGGCTTTCCAACAGGGCTGTCCCACGTGCCACGGTGGTGTGAGTCGATCCTCGGCGTGGACGTCGAGGCAGTGCAGGGAAAACAGGTTCTTCCTGAATGGACTTAGACATCTGGGGGACTCTTAGAATGCTGGCAAGGCCCTGGAGTTCCTCTCGTCTTTCCTGTTGAAAGCGCCTCCTCTTGATATGCGACGCGAAGGCCTGGAATTCTTTCCCGAAGACGAAGGGAAAGGATCCCTCTTCTCGAGCTACGAGGCGGAAACGGGGCTCCACTGGATGTGGGCGGGACCCTCGTCCTTCCTCTCGAGTGGAGATGGGTATGTCGGAGAACTTCTTGACTTGCAGCAAGGGTGTGAAGGACCCTTTGGAAGTTCCAGAGGTTAGTTGTGATTAGCCTCGAGACGCCTCAGCGGAAATGGGCCTCATCTCGCCTGGAGGGGAGAACCTCCTGGATTTTCTCCAGTTGCGGCAGGTGCTCTCGAGTTTCGACAGAGACCTCAGGGACCCGCTCTGGTGACCTCAGGAAAGGCCAGTCCCCATGCGAGGTGCTAGGGGCCCTCTCAGGATTCCTCTCCTGTCGATGCCGGGGCCTAAGTCCTTGTGTGGAGTCGGGACCGGAACCTGAGGATTGCTCTCCAGTGCTGACATGGATCTTGGCGTACTTCTGGAGTCTCCCAAGTGGCGTCAGTCCTCGGCTCGAGTGGGGTCATGCACGTGCGCTTTCCTCCTGAGCGGTAGCAGCAGTGTCACGCTTCCCGTCCCGTGGATCAAGGGATCTGTGGCTTTCCCTCGAGTCTTCCCATGAGGCTTTCTCTCAGGGCTATTCCACTTGCCACCATGGTGTGATCGATCCTCGGCGTGAAAGTCGAACCAGTGCAGGGAAAACAGGAACCTCCTTCCCCACAGTAGGGGGTACACTGTCCCCTTGGTCGGGTATCTCCAGGGCACTCGCGCTGGGGGGTTGCCCGTGGATATGCGGGCCTCAGGCTCCACGTGAGAAAAGCCCCAAATGGCATTAGCTGCCAGTCCAGACGCTGGCCCCTCAGGTCTCTGGCCGGAGCCTTGGGCTCCAGGCAACTCAAAGCCCTCGGGGGTGGCACTCTGGGACTGCTGTAGGGAATGGACGCCAAGAGCCCACGGAGGAGTTGGGGGGGGCAGGGGGGAAACAGAGGCGAGGACAGCGAGGGATCTAGGTGGAGGCGCTGGAGAGAGCGTCTGGTGTCCCAGAATGCCTCAGAGGAGCCAGAGGGGGACAGTCGAGGCCCAGGGACCTGTGGAATGTGAAAAGGCGGGAAATCCCAGAGCAAGGCAGGCTGGGAAAGGGGGCGTTGGTGGCCAATTCAAAGGGACCTAGGGGCGTTTCCTGGGCGGTGAGCTCCCTTGGCACTGCTGAGGGCCCCTGATTGATCCACCCGGGATTGATCCCACCCCCCGCTGAGAGGGAGGGCCACAAACCAAAGCCCCCGAACTGCCCGCCCACCCCAACGGGGATCTTGGCGGTCCGGGGCACAGCCGTGCCCGGGAAAAGCCCACTCACTCCACGGGACTCCGTCCAGGGTCTCTGCTTGGAAAGAGGCCAGGGGCGGCCCCCTCCATCTACCCACCCAAACCTTATTGACGTCAATGGGGGCGGAGCCGCCTCCCGCTTTCCAGAGTCCTGAGCTGCTGGGTCCCCACCCACATCGGCAGTGCCCGTGTGCCTCTCCCACCATGGCTTCGTCCGTCCGGCTCCTCCAGCACCTCAAGCAGTACGTTTGCCCTCAGTCCCTGTGTCGGATCACATCTCAGGGGATTTGC
>NW_017190117.1:0-11477 GCF_001704415.2 Capra hircus
CTTGCCCAGACTTGCCTTGCTTTAGGCTCCCCCTCCCCAGGAAGGAGCAGGCTGAGCGAGGCTGGGAGACGCCACTGGTGCCTTCCTTGCCTCAGCTCCAATCCTGCCTTCCTTTGCACATAGGTGCCAGGCGTGGTTGGGGAGGGCTTAGGGGGTGGTGGGTTGCACACTGCCAAGGGCTCCAGCAGTGAGAGCTCGGTCAGAGGGAAGGGAAGGGCAACAGCAGGGCTCCTTCAGCGGTTTGCTTGGCCGCCCAGACTAAGCGCCGCACGGAGAGCACCAGGTTCCAAGTGCCCCTGGCTGGGTTTTGCAGCCCCACACTCCAGAGGCTGACTCCGTGCTTGCCTAGAAAGTGTGTGACAGACGTAGGTTCCCTAGCACTCTCCTCCCCAGCAGAGACATGTGCAGGTGGTTGAGGCCTGATCCTGCGTGTCTGGGTTCCCGCCCACAGTCGCAACTCAGGGGAAGCAGCCCCTGAGGCAAGACCTGCTGTAGGAGCCCAGCGCGCCTGCCTGATAGGCGAGAGCACAGCCAGCAGGGAAGCGAGCCTCCTCGGGGGAAGAGGAGGGCCCCAGCCCCGTCAAGCGGAAAGCCCTGCTTGAACGGAGCTAAGTGCGCCTCCAGTACGGAAGAGCTCTAGCTCTGCTCAGACCCCGATCTGGCAGAGTTCCTGGCGCGAGCTGTCTTGCCCTGGGGCTAGCCTTGCCCAGACTTGCCTTGCTTTTAGGCTCCTCTCCCAGGAAGGAGCAGGCTGCAGGAGCCTGGGAGTACGCCACTGGGCCCTTCCTTGCCTCAGCTTCAATCCTGCCTTGCCTTTGCACTTAGGTGCCCAGCGTCCTTGAGGAGGCTTAGGGGCTGGTGGGTTGCACACTGCCAAGGGCTCCAGCAGTGAGAAGCTCGGTCAGAGGGAAGGGAAGGGCAACAGCAGGGCTCCTTCAGCGGTTGCTTGGCCGCCCAGATTAAGCGCCGCACCGGAGAGCACCAGGTTCCCAAGTGCCCCTGCTGGGTTTTCAGCCCCCACACTCCAGAGGCTGACTCCGTGGCTTGCCCTAGAAAGTGTGTGACAGACGTAGGTTCCCTAGCACTCTCCTCCCCAGCAGAGACATGTGCAGGTGGTTGAGGCCTGATCCTGCGTGTCTGGGTTCCCTGCCCACAGTCCGCAACTCAGGGGAAGCAGCCCCTGAGGCAAGACCTGCTGGTAGGAGCCCAGCGCGCCCTGCCTGATAGGCGAGAGCACAGCCAGCAGGGAAGCGAGCCTCCTCGGGGAAGAGGAGGCAGCCAAGCCCGTCAAAGCGGAAAGCCCTGCTTGAACGGAAGGCTAAGTGCGACCTCCAGTACGGCAAGATCTCTAGCTCTGTTCAGAGCCCCGGATCTGGCAGAGGTTCCTGGCGGAGTTGCTCTGCTGGGCTGAGCCTTGCCAGACTTGCCTTGCTTTTAGGCTGCCTCCCCAGGAAGGAGCAGGCAGTCAGGAGGCCTCGGAGACGCCACTGGCGCCTTCCTTGCTTCAGCTCCAATCCTGCCTTGCCTTTGACTTAGGTCCCAGCTCCTTAAGGAGGGCTTAGGGCTGGTGGGTTGCACACTGCCAAGGGCTCCAGCAGTGAGAGCTCTGTCAGAGGGAAGCGAAGGGCAACAGCAGGGCTCCTTCAGCGGTTGCCTTGGCCGCCAGACATAAGCTCCCGCACGGAGAGCACCAGGTTCCAAGGGCCCCTGGCTGGGTTTTGCACCCCACACTCCCCAGAGGCTGACTCCGTGGGTGCCTAGAAAGTGGTGTGAGAGACGTAGGTTCCCTAGCACTCTCCTCCCCAGCAGAGACATGTGCAGGTGGTTGGGGCCTGATCCTGCGTGTCTGGGTTCCCGCCCACAGCCCCAACTCAGGGGAAGCAGCCCCTGAGGCAAGACCTGCTGGAGGAGCCCTGCGCCCCGCCTGATAGGCTGAGAGCACAGCCAGCAGTGGTAGCGAGCCTCCTCGGGAGAAGAGGAGGCAGCCCGAGCCCCAGTCAAGAGGAAAGCCCTGCTTGCACGGAGCTAAGTGGGCCTCCAGTACGGCAGAGCTCTAGCTCTGCTCAGAGCCCCGATCTGGCAGAGTTTCCTGCGCGAGGCTGCTCGGCTGGGCTCGCCTTGCCCAGACTTGCCTTGCTTTTAGGCTCCCTCCCAGGAAGGAGCTGTCTGAGCGAGCCTGGGAGACGCCACTGGTGCCTCCTTGCCTCAGCTCCATCCTGCCTTGCCTTTGCACATAGGTGCCCAGGCCGTGTTGGGGAGGGCTTAGGGGGGGTGGGTTGCACACTGCAAGGGCTTCAGCAGTGAGAGCTCTGTCAGAGGGAAGGGAAGGGCAACTGGCAGGGCTCCTCCAGCGGTTTCTAGGCCGCCTAGATCAGCGCCGCAGCCGAGAGCACCAGGCTCCCAGGGACCCCTGGCTGGGGTTTCAGCCCCGCACACACGGAGGCTGAGTCCTTGGGTGCGCCAGGAAAGTGTATGACAGACGTAGGTTCCCTAGCACTCTCCTCCCCAGCAGAGACATGTGCAGTGTGTTGGGGCTGATCCTGCGTGTCTGGGTTCCTGCCCACAGCCCCAACTCAGGGGAAGCAGGCCCCTGAGGCAAGACCTGCTGGAGGAGCCCTGAGCCCCCGCCTGATAGGCGAGTGCACAGCCAGCATGGAGCGAGCCTCCACGGGGGAAGAGGAGGCAGCCCAGTCCCGACAAGCTGAAAGCCCTGCTTGCACGGCAGCCAAGTGCGCCTCCAATACGGCAGAGCTCTAGCTCTGCTTAGAGGCCCGATCTGGCAGGGTTCCTGGTGCGTGCTGCTCTTATGTGGGCGAGCCTTGCCAGACTTGCCCTGCTTTTAGGCTCCCTCCCTGGACGAAGCAGGCAGCTCGAGCCTGGGAGATGCCACTCGCGCCTTTCTGTCTTCACCTCTGCTCCTGCCTTTCCTTTGTACTTAGGTTCCAAGAGTCCTTGGGGAGGGCTTTGGGGCTGGTTGGTTGCCCACTGCCAAGGGCTCCAGCAGTGAGAGCTCTGTCAGAGGGAATGGAAGGGCAACTGGCAGGCTCCTCCAGCGGTTGCTTGGGCCGCCCAGACTTAGTGCAGCACGAAGAGTACCAGTCTCCCAGGGCCCCTGACTGGTGTCTGCCGCCCACACCAGATGCTGACTCTGCGGCGCCCAGAAGCTGCCTCACACAGGTAGGTTCCCTAGCACTCTCCTCCCCAGCAGAGACTATGTTTGGGAGGCTTAGGGATCGCTGAGTTCCACACTTCCAAGGGCTCCAGCACTGAGAGCTCTGTCGGCGGGAAGGGAAGGGCATCTGCAGAGCTGCATTCAGCTGTTGCTTGGCTGTCCAGACTCAGCGCCACATTGAGAGCACCATGCCCCCAGTGCCCCCTGGGTGGTGTCTGCAGCCAGCAGCCTGGCGACTCACTTTTGGTCTCCCATCATTTGCCTGAAAGACATAGGTTCCCTAATGCTCTTCTCCCCAGCAGAGCTGTGTGCAGGTTGTTGGGGCCTGCCCCTGCGTGTCTGGGTTCCGCCCACAACCCCAGCTCAGGGGAAGTAACCCCTGAGCCAAGACCTGCAGGAGGCGAGGTATGGCTCCGCCTGGAAGCCGAGTGCACAGCACAAGTGGAAGGGAGCCTCCTCCGGGGAAGAGGAGACAGCCCAGTCGCGTGCTGCTGCAAGCCTTGCTGGGGTGGAGCCGAGTGCGCCTCCAGTATGGCAGAGCTCCAGCTCCGCTGAGAGCCCTGATCTGGCAGAGTTCCTTGCGCGAGCTGTTCTGGCCTGGGCGAGCCTTGCCAGACCTGCCTGGCTTCTAGAGCTTCCTGCCCAGGAAGGAGCAGGCTGCACGAGGCTGGGAGACGCCACTGGCACCTTCCTGGCCTCAGCTCCTCTCCCTGCCTTTCCTTTGCACTTAGGTGCCAGGCGTCCTGGGGGAGGGCTTAGGGGCTGGTGGGTTGCACACTGCCAAGGGCTCCAGCAGTGAGAGCTCGGTCAGAGGGAAGCGAAGGGCAACAGCAGGGCTCCTTCAGCGGTTGCTTGGCCGCCCAGACTAAGCGCCGCACGGAGAGCACCAGGTTCCAAGTGGCCCCTGGCTGGGTTTTGCAGCCCCACACTCCCAGAGGCTGACTCCGTGCTTGCCTAGAAAGTGTGTGACAGACGTAGGTTCCCTAGCACTCTCCTCCCCAGCAGAGACATGTGCAGGTGGTTGAGGCCTGATCCTGCGTGTCTGGGTTCCCGCCCACAGTCGCAACTCAGGGGAAGCAGCCCCTGAGGCAAGACCTGCTGTAGGAGCCCAGCGCGCCGCCTGATAGGCGAGAGCACAGCCAGCAGGGAAGCGAGCCTCCTCGGGGAAGAGGAGGCAGCCCAGCCCCGTCAAGCGGAAAAGCCCTGCTTGAACGGAGCTAAGTGCGCCTCCAGTACGGCAAGAGCTCTAGCTCTGCTCAGAGCCCCCGATCTGGCAGAGTTCCTGGCGGGAGTCTGCTCTGCTGGGGCTAGCCTTGCCCAGACTTGCCTTGCTTTTAGGCTGCCTCCCCAGGAAGGAGCAGGCAGCAGGAGCCTGGGAGACGCCACTGGCGCCTTCCTTGCCTCAGCTCCAATCCTGCCTTGCCTTTGCACTTAGGTCCCAGTCCTCCTTAAGGAGGGCTTAGGGCTGGTGGGTTGCACACTGCCAAGGGCTCCAGCAGTGAGACTCTGTCAGAGGGAAGCGGAAGGCAACACAGGGCTCTTCCAGCGGTTGCTTGGCCGCCCAGAGTAACCCGCATCACGGAGAGCACTAGGCTTCCAAGGGCCCCTGGCTGGGTTTTGCAGCCCCGCACACTCCAGGAGGCTGACTTCCGTGGGTGCCTAGAAAGTGTGATGTCAGACGTAGGTTCCCTAGCACTCTCCTCCCCAGCAGAGACATGTGCAGGTGTTGGGGCCTGATCCTGCGTGTCTGGGTTCCCGCCCACAGCCCCAACTCAGGGGAAGCAGCCCCTGAGGCAAGACCTGCTGGAGGAGCCCTGCGCCCCCGCCTGATAGGCGAGTGCACAGCCAGCAGGGAAGCGAGCCTCCTCGGGGGAAGAGGAGGCAGCCCAGCCCCGTCAAGCGAAAGCCCTGCTTGCACGGATCTAAGTGCAGCCTCCAGTATCGGCAGAGCTCTAGCTCTGCTCAGAGCCCCGATCTGGCAGAGTTTCCTGGCGCGAGGCATGCTCTGCTGGGGCGAGCCTTGCCCAGACTTGCCTTGCATTTAGCTCCCTCCCTAGGGAGGAGCAGGCTGCCGGAGCCTGGAGACGCCACTGGTTCCTATCCTTGCCTCAGCTCCTCTCCTGCCTTTGCCTTTGCACTTAGGTGCCAGCGTCCTTGGGAGGGCTTAGGGGCTGGTGGGTTGCACACTGCTAAGGGCTCCAGCAGTGAGAGCTCTGTCAGAGGGAAGGGAAGGGCAACTGCAGGGCTCCTCCAGCGGTTGCTTGGCCGCCCAGACTCAGCGCCGCACGGAGAGCACCAGGCTCCCAGGGCCCCTGGCTGGGGTCTTCAGCCCCGCACACCGGAGGCTGATGTCCGTGGGCGCCAGAACAGTGTATGACAGACGTAGGTTCCCTAGCACTCTCCTCCCCAGCAGAGACATGTGCAGGTGTTTGTGGCCTGATCCTGCGTGTCTGGGTTCCTGCCCACAGCCCCAACTCAGGGGAAGCAGCCCCTGAGGCAAGACCTGCTGGAGGAGCCCTGCAGCCCCCGCCTGATAGGCGAGTGCACAGCCAGCAGGGAAGCGAGCCTCCATCGGGGGAAGAGGAGGCAGCCCAGCCCCGTCAAGCTGAAAGCCCTGCTTGCACGCAGCCAAGTGCGCCTCCAATACGGCAGAGCTCTAGCTCTGCTTAGAGGCCCGATCTGGCAGGGTTCCTGGTGCGTGGCTGCTCTTATGTGCGCGAGCCTTGCCCAGACTTGCCCTGCTTTTAGGCTCCCTCCCCTGGACGAAGCAGGCAGCTCGAGCCTGGGAGATGCCACTCGCGCCTTTTCTGTCTTCACCTCTGCTCCTGCCTTTCCTTTGTACTTAGGTTCCAAGAGTCCTTGGGAGGGCTTTGGGGCTGGTTGGTTGCCCACTGCCAAGGGCTCCAGCAGTGAGAGCTCTGTCAGAGGGAATGGAAGGGCAACTGCAGGGCTCCTCCAGCGGTTGCTTGGCCGCCCAGACTTAGTGCAGCACGAAGAGTACCAGTCTCCCCAGGGCCCTGACTGGTGTCTGCCGCCCCGCACACCCAGATGGCTGACTCTGCGGGCGCCCAGAAGCTGCCTCACACACGTAGGTTCCCTAGCACTCTCCTCCCCAGCAGAGACATGTGTTTGGGAGGGCTTAGGGATCTGCTGAGTTCCACACTTCCAAGGGCTCCAGCACTGAGAGCTCTGTCGGCGGGAAGGGAAGGGCATCTGCAGAGCTCCTTCAGCTGTTGCTTGGCTGTCCAGACTCAGCGCCACATTGAGAGCACCATGCACCCAGTGCCCCCTGGGTGGTGTCTGCAGCCAGCAGCCTGGCGACTCACTTTTGGTCTCCCATCATTTGCCTGAAAGACATCAGGTTCCCTAATGCTCTTCTCCCCAGCAGAGCTGTGTGCAGGTTGTTGGGGCCTGCCCCTGCGTGTCTGGGTTCCCGCCCACAACCCCAGCTCAGGGGAAGTAACCCTGAGCCAAGACCTGCAGGAGGCGAGGTATGGCTCCGCCTGGAAGCCGAGTGCACAGCACAAGTGGAAGGGAGCCTCCTCCGGGGAAGAGGAGGCAGCCCAGTCGCGTGCTGCTGCAAGCCTTGCTGGGGTGGAGCCGAGTGCGCCTCCAGTATGGCAGAGCTCCAGCTCCGACTGAGAGCCCTGATCTGGCAGAGTTCCTTGCGCGAGGCTGCTCTGCCTGGGGCGAGCCTTGCCCAGACCTGCCTGGCTTCTAGACTTCCTGCCCAGGAAGGAGCAGGCTGCACGAGGCTGGGAGACGCCACTGGCACCTTCCTGGCCTCAGCTCTGCTCCTGCCTTGCCTTTGCACCTAGGCCCCAGGCGTTCCTTGGTGGTGGCTTAGGGCCGGTGGCTTCCACACTGCCAAGGGCTCCAACAGTGAGAGCTCTGTTCCAGGGAAGTGAAGGGTATATTTGGAGTGCAATCGTTTATCAGATGTGAGACCCACACCTTCACCCTGAACCCTCACCCCCGATCCCTTACCCTCGCCCTCACCCACACCCTCACCCTCACCCTGAACCCTTACCCTCACCCTCACCTTGAAGCCTTACCCTCACCCTCACCCCTAACCCTAACCCTCATGCCTCACCCCTCACCCTAACAAGTTTGGGGGGCTGTTCTGCACACTGTAACCTTAACCCTTCCCTCACCCGACACCCTATCCACATCCTAACCCTAACCCACTTCATAGTCACGCCCTCAACCCTATACTTACCCTTGAAGTAGGTACCTGCATCGTCTTCGTTTTTGACACTTCCCATGCATAACAAAAGACAAGGTTGGAATGTTTCAAACATCGATCCAAGACCCATTATCCACATAAAAGGGATATACATACTCTGATCACATCATTTAAATCTCTTGCATCACCAAAATACCTCTCCACCACGTATCCAATCGCCATTGATGGATCACATCTATCTCATACATTTTATAACTTAGCAATCAAATACGCACCCGTAATCTGGGTAATTATATATACAGGATATATTGATACCATAAATATTTCAACAAATTCCACTTTCTACGATGAGTTCAATCTTCACAAAAGTAGGATGAACGGCACCTGTTTCCACTAGGATCCATAGCATTGCACAAAGTGACAGTGAGCGTGAAAATCTTAATGATGACCACCGGAAAGAAGGTCAGCACGGCTGATATCACAGATTTTTCAGTGTTCCAATACGACTTCTACCCAAATCCATAAAGAAAGACATACGCATAGGAAACTACAAATTGAAAGCAAGTCTATTGAGATAAATATTGGACATCAATTGTATGAATCTTTAAGGCATAACTGCAGACATTCTTCAGACATTCTTCAAATTCATAGAATGACAACAAAGTATGGCTACGTACAATCCATTCGGTTTTATAAACCACTCATGAGTAACCTCACAAGCCATTGAAAACCAGATGACACTTTCAAATAGCTTTGATCTACAAACAAGGCTGTAAGACAGAAAGTTAAAATCGAAATACATGAACTAAATCCTCAATAGATATGAAAACATGCCATGGTAGTGAAGTCAATTCACATTAGTTATTAGGGCTTTCATGCACAGACTCATCTCCGATCGATGTGATCTCAATTCATATTTGGCAAAAAATACGAAAGCTGATCTTAACAGTCATATTAGTTTTCTTTGTACCCCTAAAAAGAAAAATGAACATGAAAAACTAAATTAAACTTGGAGACTCACATTTCCCAATCGGTATACAAAGCAACAGCATGTCAAACTTTCTCATTCACATATGCATTTCAATGAAATTCGATGAAATACCCCTAAATAAACACATACTGCTATGCCCAATGTTTCACGAGGCAGAAAACACTCAATGAATGAAACTGAGAGGGTAACAGCCAGGAAGGCCAGGGGTCTCCAAAGGGAGGAAATGGGGTGCAAGTGTCAGACAGTTGTTATCTGTCACTTCCGAGGCAGGAGGAAACAAGCTGTTATCTTTTTTCCCCTTCTCGATACAAATTTAAAAAGAGGTTTTCCCTTACAATTCTGTCTTGCTATAATGACACCTGGTTCCACCTGAACTTCACTTTTCTCATACTTTGAGCTGACCAAGGCATTTTTCTTATGGAAAGGTTTGCCTTAAGCTATGTGAATGTACTATGCATTTACCCGAGACTCTGTGTTCAAGTAGGTTCTGCCTAAAGGCTCAGAACTGACTTGACAAACCAATATGCGTTACTCATACATGGTTCTCCTGATCTATGTGAATGAAGCTACCCATCTGCTCATATCAATCGTTTCATGGCCCAGGATGACTCACCTGGTGCCACGGTCATCTCCATATATCTTGTGGGGGAGGGGTCTGCTGCCATTCCTTTCTCTAATGAGTAGACTGCTAGTAGCTAGATAACATCCAGCCAAAGATGAGTAGGGGGCACTCTTTCTGCCCCCTTCTGATGTCTATGTCAGAAGCTTTCTCTCTTTTATACTTTAATAAAACGTTGGGACACAAAAGCTCTGAGTGATCAAGCCTCCTCACTGGCCCCGGGTTGAATTCTTCCTCTAAGGAGCCCAAGAATTCAAGCATCTTTCATGGTTAGACAACAACCTTTCCAAACAATGGTCTTTTCCAAAAAAATGATGATAAGTGATGAGTATGGATATGCCTACGAATGAAATGGGACCCATATGTCAAACCACATACAAATATATCTTCCCACAACATACATAGAACACAACCAGGCCTTCATATGCATCGATGCTCCAACTATCAAGTCATACAAACATGGATGTAAAATATCACAATACATTCCAAAGTTTAAAAGTGATGGATATTGACTTTCGCCCACTGGTGCTTCTTTTTATGTCATCTCCATTCTATTAGCTATGACAATGAATCATGTGCTGTGCTAAGTCACTTACATCGTGTCCAACTCTTTGGGATCATATGGACTAGGCCCCACCAGGCTCCTCTCTCCATGAGATTCTCTAGGCAAGGATACTGGAGTGGGTTGCCATGCTCTCCCTCAGGAGATCTTCCTGCCCCAGGGATCGAATCCATACCTCCCATGTCTCCTGCATGGGTATGTTCTGCATGTTCTTTACCACTAGAACCACCTGGGAAGCCCCAAGACACCATGAACATCAGTGGATTGGCGGGATCCACGGGGCATATACAGAACCATTCCTCCAACAAAACTGAAGAATGACTTTAAAAATCGCAAACAAAACATGAGTAATATGTGTTCACACACTTCATGGAGCAAGGGTTTCTTCGATCTGAAAACTGGCGTCGATGAAGGACTGTGTGAAGAATACTTCAAGTCTATTTGGCAAACACAGCCTACGTTGGCTATATTTAGTCCTCAGATGAATGGAATGTCATGAGTACTGGGCGTTTCAAAGAAGCAGCCTGTGAAGCTCTGGACACTTATCTGGTGCGTGGGATATAACCACATTCACACGTTTCAGTAGCATTGGTGCAAAAACGATACACTTCTCAGGGGAAGCTTCTACATGGACTCTTGGGATCAGAGCTCTAACTCATACACACATACTTTTCCTTTGAAAATGATCCTGCATGATAAGCAAACAAAACACTGGATGAACACCTAGACGGTGAGCTCTGTACTAAATGATTTGAAAGCCAGTAGATGGAATGAGCTGATGAGGAAGACTACAAACGAGTCATCTTCTTCAACTTGGTCAAACTGCTCATAGTCATACAAGTGAATGAAAAGTGGAGCCTGTTGTCATTCAATCTGTTGAAAAGAAATAGAATAATACAACAAATTAGCAAATCTTATTTTCTTCATAAACATTATATTATTTCTGCACAGCTTTCTTACTGGCATGAATAGAATATCTACAATAATCACTTGTCACAGTGAAATGGATTCACATTCGATATCGATTCACATCTAGAATCGATGCCATAGCTGTTTGATACTATTGCTTGAATGAATGCAACTTATGTGACTTCACAAACTACAAACACGACTAACATAATAGGTATTAAAAAACCTTGAGTGACATGAGCGTGAAGACTTAGTAGAGTTGCTCTCAAGAATCATGATACTATTCTTCACTCCAGCCCTAGGACTGGAATCTGTACATTAACACCCCTGCAAAAGAAACGGGAAGGATAGAATAATAATAAAGGAACTTCATAACTATATTCCTACTGTCAACATTCAACACTATGTTTTCTTTTCAACTGACTTTCATATTTGGTCTACTGTAACCTCTTCTGTGTTCATTTTATGCTAAACTTATTGCTAACAGTAAAATTACCATACGAGCTCTAATGAATTTTTTTACTTGCAAAGCTAGTGATAGAACCAAAGGCCAATATCTACATCAAACAGGAGGAACGGAATGGAAACTGTAAACAATTTTATGGAATAGCATTTCCGTGCTCCTATTCAGTCAAACGGACATTCAAAAGGATGTGATTTTTCTGAAAGTTTATTTCGGAAACTTGGAAGTGGATGACTGCAAACAATAAAACGAATAATATATTGATACATAATACGAATAATATACAGTGGGTCATTCTTTTTTCTATTCTGCCACAGCTAACTGACTGGAAGTCAGTTGTCGTAACTACTACTAACAGAAGACCCTCACCGATGAGTGAAGATATATAGGAAAATCCATAATAGATCTAAAAACCGTCAAAGATAAAATGGTCATGAAAAAATACAGTGACAGTTTAGTTGGTATAAGAAACAGGATGATTATGAAAGCAAAGCCAACAATCATGGATAGGCCATGGAAGCCCGTGGCCGTCACGAATGTTGACTTGTATCCTTCATCTGAGGTTGTTAAAAGTG